>NW_024058931.1:0-296902 GCF_016432855.1 Salvelinus namaycush
GGTTTCTGAACTATTTACCATGAACATGTTGGAAGGTTTCTGAACTCTTCTACCATGGACATGTTTGGAAGGTTTCTGGACTCTTCTACCATGGACATGTTGGGAAGGTTTCTGGACTCTTCTACCATGGACATGTTGGGAAGGTTTCTGGACTCTTCTACCGTGGACATGTTGGGAAGGTTTCTGGACTCTTCTACCATGGGCATGTTTGGAAGGTTTCTGAACTCTTCTACCATGGACATGTTGGGAAGGTTTCTGAACACTTCTACCATGGGCATGTTGGGAAGGTTTCTGGACTCTTCTACCATGGACATGTTTGGAAGGTTTCTGGACTCTTCTACCATGGACATGTTGGGAAGGTTTCTGAACTCTTCTACCATGGACATGTTGGGAAGGTTTCTGGACTCTTCTACCATGGACATGTTGGGAAGGTTTCTGGACTCTTCTACCATGGACATGTTGGGAAGGTTTCTGGACTCTTCTACCATGGACATGTTGGGAGGGTTTCTGGAGGTTGGGAAGGTTTCTGGACTCTTCTACCATGGACATGTTTAAATATAAAGTTGTGCAGTTAGAAAGTGATTGAATTCATATGGAACAACAATTGTTTACTCTCGTAGGCAAATCCTCCATCCTACCAAATAACACACATGTATACTTGAAATGTATCCGATACTGACTAGTCTATTTATCCATTAGGTCTAATATATGTATCCTATACTGACTAGTCTATTTATCCATTAAGTCTAATATATGTATCCTATACTGACTAGTCTATTTATCCATTAGGTCTAATAAATGTACAACATTTAAGTTTAATAGTGTTTATATTAGCCTCAAACCGCTACAGCCACTCTGTGATGACGCGCTCTGCTCTTTTATTGGGGGATCTAGTCTAGATTAAACCTCATTGGAAGACAGTTTTATCATTTGGAGGTTTCATTCAGGTCTCTCTGTTTAACCAAATACTATCTTTAGCAGGAGAGAGACCAGATTCTAACTCTGACAGCGGGAGGAGTCCCTCAGTGGAACCAGACCCAGAGATGCCCAAACCAGCAAGACGACACCCCTGCTCCCACTGTGGAAAGAGTTGTACTACATTAGAATACCTGAAAGTACACAGAAGAATAATACACTTTGGAGAAAAGCCATACCACTGTTCAGACTGTGGTAAGGAATTTAGCCGGTTAGATGGCCTGAAACAACATGAGAGAATACACTCTGGAGAGAGGCCTCACCACTGCTCTCAGTGTGGAAAGAGCTTTTGCTGGTTAGGGAGCCTGAAAATACATGAGAAAACACATACAGGGGAGAAGCCTTACCACTGCTCTCAGTGTGGAAAGAGATTTTCCCAGTTAGGGCATCTAAAAGGGCATAAGAGAACGCACACTGGAGAGAGGCCTTACCACTGCTCCCAGTGTGGGAAGAGATTTACCCAGTTAGGCAACCTAAAAAATCATGAGCTAATACACTCTGTATATAAGCCTTATCACTGCTCCCAGTGTGAAAATACATTTTTCTCATCAGATTCTCTGAGAAAACACGAGATAACACACTCTGATGAGAAACCTTTCCATTGTTCCCAGTGTGGCAAGAATTTTTTTACATTAGGGTCCCTGAAGGAACATGAGCGAACACACACAGCAGAGAAACCCTACCATTGCTCTAAGTGTGTAAAGACTTTTTCCTCATCAAAATACCTTAAAGAACATAAAAGAATACACTCTGGAGTGAAACCTTACCACTGCCCCCAGTGTGAAAAAAGTTTTGCCCGACCGAGGGACCTGAAATATCATGAGAGGACACACACAGGAGAGAAGCCTTACCACTGCTCTCAGTGTGGAAAGACATTTTTTTTATCAGGACACCTGAAAAGACATGAGCTAACACACTCTGTTGAGAAGCCTTTCCACTGCTTCCAGTGTGGGAAGGATTTCACCCAGTCAAGATACCTGAAAAAACATGAGCTAATACACTCTGTGCAGAAGCCTTTCCACTGTTCTCAATGTGAAAAGAGTTTTAAGAATTTATGGAACATGAAAGTGCACGAGCAAAGACACACAAAGGAGAAGCCTTCTACTGTTCCCACTGTGGAATGAAATGTTCATGGTTTCATCAACTGAAAGAGCATGAATGAATCCTCACTCCGGAGATAAACGTCCGAAGACATTATTTATACTGTGTAATTTAATCCTTTTTACATTTGTGTACCTTTTACCATCCATATCAATTCTTACCTGTCTATGCATACAGGAAACCATTATTTCCCCACTCATCAAAAATGAACTGTGTGACAGAACCTGGACGTTCTTTAAAAGAAGTGGTCATTTTTATAATGTTGGGACATTGTTTGAAGCCACATCACATGGACTTAACGTTTATCAAGTGCTCCCTGTTGGCTGATATCTTTGACTGAGAACACACACAATGCTCCCATTGGCTGATATCTTTGACTGAGAACACACACAATGCTCCCATTGGCTGATATCTGTGACTGAGAACACACACAATGCTCCCATTGGCTGATATCTTTGACTGAGAACGGGTTTATGTTTATGCCACATTAATAAAATAAAGATCTTTATAAAAGCTGCTGAATTTGCAAGAATATAACTTTTCTTTTCATTTTGATTTCGGCACAAGTTAAAATGTGTCTCTGACTCCCCCCCCATGGATTGATGTTTCAGCATTGTCTCCATGAAGAGTTCTGTGTTCAACTAGCCACGTGGCACATAAACATGCAGTTACAAGCCTAGCTCAAGCATGCTTGAGTAAGCAGTGGGTGCCAGATCAATATCCATCTTCATAATACGGATAGCATGTAGCCTGAGCTAGAATGTGAAGCTAGCTTTATACAGTATACGAGAGTAGATCTAGCTAGCTTTATACAGTATAAGAGAGTAGATCTAGCTAGCGTTATACAGTATGAGAGAGTAGATCTAGCTAGCGTTATACAGTATGAGAGAGTAGATCTAGCTAGATTCATACAGTATAAGAGAGTAGATCTAGCTAGCTTTATACAGTACAAGAGAGTAGATCTAGCTAGCTTTATACAGTATAAGCCTGAGTAGATCTAGCTAGCTTTATACAGTATGAGAGAGTAGAGTATAGTAGAGTAGAGTATAGTATAGTACAGAGTACAGTATGAGTACAGTATGAGAGAGTAGTATAAAGCTAGCTAGATTTATACAGTATAAGAGAGTAGATCTAGCTAGCTTTATACAGTATAAGAGAGTAGATCTAGCTAGCTTTATACAGTATAAGAGAGTAGATCTAGCTAGCTTTATACAGTATAAGAGAGTAGATCTAGCTAGCTTTATACAGTATAAGAGAGTAGATCTAGCTAGCTTTATACAGTATAAGAGAGTAGATCTAGCTAGCTTTATACAGTATAAGAGAGTAGATCTAGCTAGCTTTATACAGTATGAGAGTAGATCTAGCTAGCGTTATACAGTATAAGCCTGAGTAGATCTAGCTAGCTTTATACAGTATAAGAGAGTAGATCTAGCTAGCGTTATACAGTATAAGAGAGTAGATCTAGCTAGCTTTATACAGTATAAGAGAGTAGATCTAGCTAGCTTTATACAGTATAAGAGAGTAGATCTAGCTAGCTTTATACAGTATAAGAGAGTAGATCTAGCTAGCTTTATACAGTATAAGAGAGTAGAACTAGCTAGCTTTATACAGTATAAGAGAGTAGATCTAGCTAGCTTTATACAGTATAAGAGAGTAGATCTAGCTAGCGTTATACAGTATGAGAGTAGATCTAGCTAGCGTTATACAGTATAAGAGAGTAGACCTAGCTAGCTTTATACAGTATAAGAGAGTAGATCTAGCTAGCGTTATACAGTATAAGAGAGTAGATCTAGCTAGCTTTATACAGTATACGCCTGAGTAGATCTAGCTAGCTTTATACAGTATAAGCCTGAGTAGACCTAGCTAGCTTTATACAGTATGAGAGTAGATCTAGCTAGCTTCATACAGTATAAGAGAGTAGATCTAGCTAGCTTTATACAGTATAAGCCTGAGTAGACCTAGCTAGCTTTATACAGTATGAGAGTAGATCTAGCTAGCTTTATACAGTATAAGAGAGTAGATCTAGCTAGCTTTATACAGTATAAGCCTGAGTAGACCTAGCTAGCTTTATACAGTATGAGAGTAGATCTAGCTAGCTTTATACAGTATAAGAGAGTAGATCTAGCTAGCTTTATACAGTATAAGCCTGAGTAGACCTAGCTAGCTTTATACAGTATGAGAGTAGATCTAGCTAGCTTTATACAGTATAAGAGAGTAGATCTAGCTAGCTTTATACAGTATAAGAGAGTAGATCTAGCTAGCTTTATACAGTATAAGAGAGTAGATCTAGCTAGCTTTATACAGTATAAGTGAGTAGATCTAGCTAGCTTTATACAGTATAAGCCTGAGTAGACCTAGCTAGCTTTATACAGTATAAGCCTGAGTAGATCTAGCTAGCTTTATACAGTATAAGCCTGAGTAGATCTAGCTAGCTTTATACAGTATAAGAGAGTAGATCTAGCTAGCTTTATACAGTATAAGAGAGTAGAACTAGCTAGCTTTATACAGTATAAGAGAGTAGATCTAGCTAGCTTTATACAGTATAAGAGAGTAGATCTAGCTAGCTTTATACAGTATAAGAGAGTAGATCTAGCTAGCTTTATACAGTATAAGCCTGAGTAGAACTAGCTAGCTTTATACAGTATAAGAGAGTAGATCTAGCTAGCTTTATACAGTATAAGAGAGTAGATCTAGCTAGCTTTATACAGTATAAGAGAGTAGATCTAGCTAGCGTTATACAGTATAAGAGAGTAGATCTAGCTAGCTTTATACAGTATAAGAGAGTAGATCTAGCTAGCGTTATACAGTATAAGCCTGAGTAGATCTAGCTAGCTTTATACAGTACAAGAGAGTAGATCTAGCTAGCTTTATACAGTATAAGAGAGTAGATCTAGCTAGCTTTATACAGTATGAGAGTAGATCTAGCTAGCTTTATACAGTATAAGAGAGTAGATCTAGCTAGCTTTATACAGTATAAGCCTGAGTAGATCTAGCTAGCTTTATACAGTATGAGAGAGTAGATCTAGCTAGCTTTATACAGTATGAGAGTAGATCTAGCTAGCTTTATACAGTATAAGAGAGTAGATCTAGCTAGCTTTATACAGTACAAGAGAGTAGATCTAGCTAGCTTTATACAGTATAAGCCTGAGTAGATCTAGCTAGCTTTATACAGTATGAGAGAGTAGATCTAGCTAGCGTTATACAGTATGAGAGTAGATCTAGCTAGCTTTATACAGTATAAGAGAGTAGATCTAGCTAGCTTTATACAGTACAAGAGAGTAGATCTAGCTAGCTTTATACAGTATAAGAGAGTAGATCTAGCTAGCTTTATACAGTATAAGAGAGTAGATCTAGCTAGCTTTATACAGTATAAGTCTGAGTAGATCTAGCTCTCTAGGAGAGGCCCTCATATATAGAACACAACCCCTCTGATGGTTCTGGTCATGGTTGGGGTCAAACAGGGTTCAAACCGACCTTCAGACCCTCAAAAACCACCCCTAGAATATTGCTGCGATGTTTAAACTTTATTTGTCGATGTAGAACTTGAAATAGAATTGACTTTTGATTTTTTAAAGAATGATCTCAGACTAAAATGTAGTTTAAAAACGAAGCCTTTTATGATTCAGGGCTCTTGGTCTCTAACCCCTCAACTGCTGCTTTTAGTTGCTCCTCCCCAAGTCTTTGTTCCCCTGAATCGACCACTTCCCACCCTTCCCCCGTTTTCTGCAACATGGCCTGGCCAAAGATGTATAACTAACTCCCCAATTAGTAGAGGGAGAGAGAGAGAGTCTGAGTCTGACTTTGATGTCTGTTTAAATGTTGTGATATTCAAGTTTGTTATGTTTAATACAGCTGGACTAAAATTTAAACCCTGTCTCTCTCTCCAATTAATTTGTATATTTTGAATAAAGTTTGCCTCAGACTGCAACCTTGTCTCGTTCCCCAATTAATTTGTTATATATTGAATAAAGTTTGCCTCAGACTGCAACCTTGTCTCTTGTCTTGAGAAGACATACCACTGCTCTTGTTGTGGAAAGACATGGACCTGAAATCACATGAGAGAAAATAGAGCCTGTGTTCTGACTTATGGTTTTGACTGAAAATGTGTGTTTTTATCATGAAATATAATTGTATATATAAAATCATACTCACAATTAGGCTTGCATTTGTTTTTCTTTTTTCATCTTGAGGCATGGTCATGTGATAGGGGCAGTATATAGTAATAATGTATTAATCCTCAAGGATACAGTCATGTGATAGGGGCAGTATATAGTAGTACTGTATTAATCCTCAAGGATACAGTCATGTGATAGGGGCAGTATATAGTAATACTGTATTAATCCTCAAGGGTACAGTCATGTGATAGAGGCAGTATATAGTAGTACTGTATTAATCCTCAAGGGTACAGTCATGTGATAGGGGCAGTATATAGTAGTACTGTATTAATCCTCAAGGGTACAGTCATGTGATAGGGGCAGTATATAGTAGTACTGTATTAGTCCTCAATGGCACAGTCATGTGATAGGGGCAGTATATAGTAGTACTGTATTTATCCCCAAGGGTACAGTCATGGGATAGAGGGTACATTAAACAAAAAAGGGAGAGAACCACTGAGCTAAGGGACCAGGCTCGGTCTGTCATGCTATCAGTTCTGTTGTTGACCCACTGAGCTAAGGGACCAGGCTCGGTCTGTCATGCTATCAGTTATGTTGTTGCCCCACTGAGCTAAGGGACCAGGCTCGGTCTGTCATGCTATCAGTTCTGTTGTTGCCCCACTGAGCTAAGGGACCAGGCTCGGTCTGTCATGCTATCAGTTCTGTTGTTGAACCACTGAGCTAAGGGACCAGGCTCGGTCTGTCATGCTATCAGTTCTGTTGTTGCCCCACTGAGCTAAGGGACCAGGCTCGGTCTGTCATGCTATCAGTTATATTGTTGGTCTACTGAGCTAAGGGACCAGGCTCGGTCTGTCATGCTATCAGTTCTGTTGTTGGTCCGGGCTCTTTGTTGTCCAAAGGGTGTTGGTGGAGCTGGGTGATGAAGGGTATTGGTGGAGCTGAGTGATGAAGGGTGTTGGTGGAGCTGGGTGATGAAGGGTGTTGGTGGAGCTGGGTGATGAAGGGTGTTGGTGGAGCTGGGTGAGGAAGGGTGTTGGTGGAGCTGGGTGATGAAGGGTGTTGGTGGAGCTGGGTGATGAAGGGTGTTGGTGGAGCTGGGTGATGAAGGGTGTTGGTGGAGCTGGGTGATGAAGGGTGTTGGTGGAGCTGGGTGATGAAGGGTGTTGGTGGAGCTGGGTGATGAAGGGTGTTGGTGGAGCTGGGTGATGAAGGGTGTTGGTGGAGCTAGGTGATGAAGAGTGTTGGTGGAGTTGGGTGATGAAGGGTGTTGGTGGAGCTGGGTGATCAATGGTGTTGGTGGAGCTGGGTGATGAAGGGTGTTGGTGGAGCTGGGTGATGAAGGGTGTTGGGGAAGCTGGGTGATGAAGGGTGTTGATGGAGCTGGGTGATGAAGGGTGTTGGTGGAGCTGGGTGATGAAGGGTGTTGGTGGAGCTGGGTGATGAAGGGTGTTGGTGGAGCTGGGTGATGAAGAGTGTTGGTGGAGCTGGGTGATGAAGGGTGTTGGTGGAGCTGGGTGATGAATGGTGTTGGTGGAGCTGGGTGATGAAGGGTGTTGGTGGAGCTGGGTGATGAAGGGTGTTGGTGGAGCTGGGTGATGAAGGGTGTTGGGGAAGCTGGGTGATGAAGGGTGTTGGTGGAGCTGGGTGATGAAGGGTGTTGGTGCAGCTAGGTGATGAAGGGTGTTGGTGGAGCTGGGTGATGAAGGGTGTTGGTGGAGCTGGGTGATGAAGGGTGTTGGTGGAGCTGGGTGATGAAGGGTGTTGGTGGAGCTGGGTGATGAAGGGTGTTGGTGGAGCTGGGTGATGAAGAGTGTTGGTGGAGCTGGGTGATGAAGGGTGTTGGTGGAGCTGGGTGATGAATGGTGTTGGTGGAGCTGGGTGATGAAGGGTGTTGGTGGAGCTGGGTGATGAAGGGTGTTGGTGGAGCTGGGTGATGAAGGGTGTTGGGGAAGCTGGGTGATGAAGGGTGTTGGTGGAGCTGGGTGATGAAGGGTGTTGGTGCAGCTAGGTGATGAAGGGTGTTGGTGGAGCTGGGTGATGAAGGGTGTTGGTGGATCTGAAATATGAAGAGTGTTGGTGGATCTGGAATATGAAGGGTGTTGGTGGAGCTGGGTGATGAAGAGTTGGTGGAGCTGGGTGATGAAGGGTGTTGGTGGAGCTGGGTGATCAATGGTGTTGGTGGAGTTGGGTGATGAAGGGTGTTGGTGGAGTTGGGTGATGAAGGGTGTTGGTGGAGCTGGGTGGTGAAGGGTGTTGGTGGAGCTGGGTGATGAAGGGTGTTGGTGGAGCTGGGTGATGAAGGGTGTTGGTGGAGCTGGGTGATGAAGGGTGTTGGTGGAGCTGGGTGATGAAGAGTGTTGGTGGAGCTGGGTGATGACGGGTGTTGGTGGAGCTGGGTGATGAAGGGTGTTGGTGGAGCTGGGTGATGAAGGGTGTTGGTGGAGCTGGGTGATGAAGGGTGTTGGTGGAGCTGGGTGATGAAGGGTGTTGGTGGAGCTGGGTGATGAGTGTTGGTGGAGCTGGGTGATGAAGGGTGTTAGTGGAGCTGGGTGATGAAGAGTGTTGGTGGAGCTGGGTGATCAATGGTGTTGGTGGAGCTGGGTGATGAAGGGTGTTGGTGGAGCTGGGTGATGAAGGGTGTTGGTGGAGCTGGGTGATGAAGGGTGTTGGTGAAGCTGGGTGATGAAGGGTGTTGGTGGAGCTGGGTGATGAAGGGTGTTGGTGGAGCTGGGTGGTGAAGGGTGTTGGTGGAGCTGGGTGATGAAGGGTGTTGGTGGAGCTGAGTGGTGAAGGGTGTTGGTGGAGCTGGGTGGTGAAGGGTGTTGGTGGAGCTAGGTGATGAAGGGTGTTGGTGGAGCTGGGTGATCAAGAGTATTGGTGGAGCTGGGTGATGAAGGGTGTTGGTGGAGCTGGGTGATGAAGGGTGTTGGTGGAGCTGGGTGATCAAGAGTATTGGTGGAGCTGGGTGATCAAGGGTGTTGGTGGAGATGGGTGATGAAGGGTGTTGGTGGAGCTGGGTGATCAATGGTGTTGGTGGAGCTGGGTGATGAATGGTGTTGGTGGAGCTGGGTGATGAAGGGTGTTGGTGGAGCTGGGTGGTGAAGGGTGTTGGTGGAGCTGGGTGATGAAGGGTGTTGGTGGAGCTGGGTGATGAAGGGTGTTGGTGGAGCTGGGTGATGAAGGGTGTTGGTGGAGCTGGGTGATGACGGGTATTGGTGGAGCTGGGTGATGAAGGGTGTTGGTGGAGCTGGGTGATGAAGGGTGTTGGTGGAGCTGGGTGATGAAGGGTGTTGGTGGAGCTGGGTGATGAAGAGTGTTGGTGGAGCTGGGTGATGAAGAGTGTTGGTGGAGCTGGGTGATCAATGATGTACTTACTGTAGTTGTTGCAGTGTCGCAGGAGTCTCCTTCACCCACTGTGTTTGCATTAGGCCCCATCCTCTCCTGAAGTGGCACTGCAGGCTGCTGAAATGTTGCATTCCCTTTTGGAGAGGGAGACAAAGGCAGAACGTTAACAGTGGACTGTCACCGGGCCCAGACAGTGGGTCCAGACAGAGGGCCCAGACAGTGGGTCCAGACAAAGGGTCCAGACAGAGGGTCCAGACAGAGGGCCCAGACAGAGGGCCCAGACAGCAGTTCCAAAGAGGGCCCAGACAGCGGTCCCACCACTCAGTGGACTGGGTCCAGACAGAGGGCCTAGACTGTGGGCCTAGACAGAGGGCCCAGACAGTGGGTCCAGACAGTGGGTCCAGACAGAGGGTCCACCACTCAGTGGACTGTCACCGGGGTCCAGACAGAGGGTCCACCACTCAGTGGACTGTCACCGGGGCCCAGACAGAGGGTCCAGACAGAGGGTCCAGACAGAGGGTCCATCACTCAGTGGACTGTCACCGGGGCCCAGACAGAGGGTCCAGACAGAGGATCCAGACTGTGGGCCTAGACAGAGGGCCCAGACAGCGGTCCCACCACTCAGTGGACTGTCACCGGGCCCAGACAGAGGGTCCACCACTCAGTGGACTGTCACCGGGGCCCAGACAGAGGGCCCAAATAGAGGTTCCAGAAAGATGGCCCAGACAGTGGGTCCAGACAGTGGATCCAGACAGAGGGTCCACCACTCAGCGGACTGTCACCGGGGCCCAGACAGAGGGCCCAGACAGTGGGTCCAGACAGTGGGCCCAGACAGAGGGCCCAGACAGTGGGTCCAGACAGAGGGCCCAGACAGTGGGCCCAGACAGTGGGCCCAGACAGTGGGTCCAGACAGTGGGTCCAGACAGAGGGCCCAGACAGTGGGTCCAGACAGAGGGCCCAGACAGTGGGCCCAGACAGAGGGCCCAGACAGTGGGTTCAGACAGTGGGCCCAGACAGAGGGTCCAGATAGAGGGCCCAGACAGAGGGCCCAGACAGTGGGTCCAGACAGAGGGTCCAGACTGTGTGGCCAGACAGAGGGTCCAGACAGTGGGCCCAGACAGTGGGCCCAGACAGAGGGTCCAGACAGAGGGCCCAGACAGTGGGCCCAGACAGAGGGCCCAGACAGTGGGTCCAGACAGAGGGTCCAGACAGAGGGCCCAGACAGTGGGTCCAGACAGAGGGTCCAGACAGAGGGTTCAGACAGTGGGTCCAGACAGTGGGTGTTCCCCTGCGGCTCTGCAACATGTGCTAGATATGAAACACATATTGCAGATTGTTACAATAGGTTCATGATATTGTAATATTCTTTAGGGAAATAGTCCTTTGTCTGCCGTTCCAACCTTTGCAGACTGTCTGGACCCGGGTGATCAATAGGATGGTGGTACTCACCAGGTCAGACTGTCTGGACCCAGGTGATCAATAGGATGGTGTTACTCACCAGATCAGACTGGCTGGACCCAGGTGATCAATAGGATGGTGTTACTCACCAGGTCAGACTGTCTGGACCCGGGTGATCAATAGGATGGTGTTACTCACCAGATCAGACTGTCTGGACCCAGGTGATCAATAGGATGGTGTTACTCACCAGATCAGACTGGCTGGACCCGGGTGATCAATAGGATGGTGTTACTCACCAGATCAGACCGTCTGGACCCGGGTGATCATTAGGATGTGAGTTGGCTACTCCAGTCAGTGGGAGATTCATCATATCACCAGAGACTGGGTAGAGATAACATAGTGGATTTGGTTTATTACTTCTGGTCTGAAGTGTTTCTCATTACAATGTTCAGATAAATGACTCCCGCAGTATTGAATGAGGAAAGCTAAATGACTCTTGCAGTATTGAATGAGGAAAGCTAAATGACTCTTGCAGTATTGAATGAGGACAGATAAATGACTCTTGCAGTATTGAATGAGGACAGCTAAATGACTCTTGCAGTATTGAATGAGGACAGATAAATGATTCTTGCAGTATTGAATGAGGACAGCTAAATGACTCTTGCAGTATTGAATGAGGACAGATAAATGACTCTTGCAGTATTGAATGAGGACAGATAAATGACTCCCACAGTATTGAATGAGGACAGCTAAATGACTCTTGCAGTATTGAATGAGGAAAGCTAAATGACTCTCGCAGTATTGAATGAGGACAGCTAAATGACTCTTGCAGTATTGAATGAGGACAGCTAAATGACTCTTGCAGTATTGAATGAGGACAGCTAAATGATTCTTGCAGTATTGAATGAGGACAGCTAAATGATTCTTGCAGTATTGAATGAGGACAGCTAAATGACTCTTGCAGTATTGAATGAGGACAGCTAAATGACTCTTGCAGTATTGAATGAGGAAAGCTAAATGACTCTTGCAGTATTGAATGAGGACAGCTAAATGACTCTCACAGTATTGAATGAGGACAGATAAATGACTCTCGCGGTACTGAATGAGGACAGATAAATGACTCTTGCAGTATTGAATGTGGACAGCTAAATGATTCTTGCAGTATTGAATGAGGAAAGCTAAATGATTCAAAAAAGTATTGAATGAGGGCAGATAAATGACTCTTGCAGTATTGAATGAGGACAGCTAGCTATTACACTTGCAATAAGGTAAAGTCTGCAATATGACTGGCGGTATGGTCGTGTGTGATGTAACGTCAGGCCTAGGTATGAATGTATCAGTGGAGGCTCCTTAGAGAAGAAAGGGGAGGACAATCCTCAGTGAAATTCATTTAAAAAAAAGGTTAACTTTAAAGTTATCCTTTTTAGATAAAAATACACTAAATGTATATTCACGTCACCAAATAATTGATTAAAGCACACTATTTTGCAATGAAGGTCTACAGTAGCCTCAACAGCTAGTTTCCGTCCTCCTCTGGCTTCAATACAAAACCCAGGAGGCTCGTGGTTCTCAAGCCCTTCCATAGACTTACACAGTAATTATGACAACTTCCGGAGGACGTCCTCCAATCTATCAGAGCTCTTGCAGCATGAACTGACATGTTGTCCACCCAATCAAAGGATCAGAGAATGAATCTAGTACTGAAAGCATTAGCTACAGCTAGCTAGCACTGCAGTGCATCAAATGTGGTGAGTCGTTGACTCAAAGAAAGAGAGGACAATAGTTTAGCAGTTTTGAACAAATACATTTCTTTAAAAATGAAAGAGAAGCGAGAGAGAGAGCTAGCTATATTTTGTTGTATTTTTTTTCACTTTCACTTAGCCTCTACAACTACGCCTAAAAAATGTATACAACTTATACCACCACCCAAAAGGGCACGTTGGAGACTGGTAGGACAAGGAGGCATGTGCTCTACACAGGTAGAACCCCATCTGTCACTGCTTCATGTGGCTGCTCACTTCAATAGTCCATATGCCACCGGGTGAGAAAAGTTTTCATTGTTTTAGGGCAGAATTATATGAGGTGTTATTATGTGTTGTTAGCGATGCGTCTTGGCTGATTTAGCTCGGGAATATGCCACCATCGTCAATCTGTCTCCTAATCTTGCTTAATGTGCAGGTCAGCCCTGGAGGGAAGAATTGTCTGTAAGAAAGAACATAGCATCTGATTGTTTGCCAGAATAAACGATGTAATGGAGATTTTTCCAATCTGCGTTACCCTCTCCAGTCACCAGATGGCGACGTGCGTCTTTCAGGTGATGCTTCTTGCGTGACGTATAATCTAGTGGACGGGACGGGAGGCTTCTTCAACAGCGACAAAAGGCTTCTGATTCAACCGATGCGGTGGTTTGCTAGCGAACTTAAAACCTGAACTCTTTAGAACATTCTTGTGTATATTAATGTCAGTATTTGCTTGTTAAATTAAATGCGCCAATTTGTTAAATTGATAAAGTTAACTAGGCTAATCGCTAATGCTAAATAGCTATAGGCTAATCGCTAATGCTAAATGGCTAGCTAGCTAACATCCCGACCATGAGCTCACTAAGATATATGGAGAAAGAAGCTCTAGGGCTGAACATAATCTTAAAAGAAGAAGAGGAAGACGCGTTAAGAGTAAAAAAGGAAGAAGAGGAGACTGTCACATTAGAAAAAGAGGTGGATTTTACAGTGAAAGAAGAGAAAGGACCTTTTGGAGAGGAAGAGGAGACTGGAGATCTGATTAACACTAGTTTCAGAATCAAAAAGGAGGAAGATGCCATAGCATTGAAAGAGGAAGAACCTTTTGGAGTAAAAGAGGAAGAGGAGGCTATCTCAATAAAAGAGGAGGAAGACGTTTTGGGAGTGATAAAGGAGGAGGAGGAGACGGAAGATCTGATTACCACCAGTGAGTACTGACTTAAAAACGGGCACAAACTATGCAGTTGTTGAACTAATGTGGTTTTAAAGGGGCATTCTACTGAAGTTAAACACTTGAATATGTTGTTCAGTACTGTAGGAATTGTTGAAGGGGCAATCTGCTGTTGGTACATATATTTTTGGGACTTTTAAATGTATACATTTATTGAATTCTCCATGTGGTATATATTAAACTGCACTTCATCTAATAACACACTTTTAAAACTCAATATAGGTGCATAATTTCTACTTAAAATTTCAAAGGGACGTAAAAGGCACTCATTTTGTGGAACGACCCTTTTACAATTACATCATAAACAATATTTTATAAAATTATGATGAAAGTGGACATTTTAGGCCCTTTTTAGACATATTAATGCCTCTTGTAAGACTCTGTGATTGTAATAGAAGATCAGAAGTTTACTATCTGTTTGATGTTCTCATTCACACAGGAGAGAGACATGACTATGGTGGATCCTCTGGGGAGCCTCAACGACATCCTGATGCTGACGAGGAAGAGAAGAGGCTCTCCAGATCAGAACACCAGATGGTACAGCTTGGTCTGGTCTAGCATACAGCTTGCTCTATCTGGGTCTGGGCTGGGTTTCTGTAAAACATTTCATGACAGCGGTGACATAAGCATCCATAATGATATGTGTCTGTGTCCCCTCTTTATGGTTACCAGGACAACGCTAGCCCTTCCTCCCTCCCGGAGTCCGTGTGTTGTGTCTCTCCCTGTAGCACCTTAACGCTGGGTATGAAGAGGTTGTCTGTGCTGCTGGTGGACTGCAGGAAAACAACGGGGCTGAGTGGAACTGTGAGAGGAGGAGAAGAGAAGAAAGGATCAGATTTGACTCATCAAAGTAAGTGCTGTAGTTTAGTTTGAACAAATACAATAGATCTGCCCACTGGTATCTGTTACCAGGACAACCAGCAGAGTTCTGTTAGTTGACAGGAAGATAGACTGGTATCTGTTACCAGGACAACCAGCAGAGTTCTATTAGTTGACATGAAGATAGACTGGTATCTGTTACCAGGACAACCAGCAGAGTTCTGTTAGTTCTGGGATCGAACCTGGGTCTGTAGTGACACCTCAAGCACTGCGATGCAGTTCCTTAGACCGCTGTGCCACACAGCTCCTTTGTTTGGCTGACGTTGAGGGACCGGTTGTTTAGCAACACGCTCGTTGTCCTCAGGGGTTCTCCACGGCATCTCCGAGTCGTTATGCTCGAAGCGGGAGAAAATGTATTTTAGCTCATCCGGTAGGGCGTCGTGGTTTCTGCGACGTGACTTTTTTAATTTTATTCTGTGAAACACATTATGCCTCGTGACTCAAAAAGTCTTCAACATTTCTATGACTACTACCACATGGACAGACTGACTAGTACCACATGGACAGACTGACTAGTACCACATGGACAGACTGACTAGTACCACATGGACAGACTGACTAGTACCTCATGGACAGACTGACTACTACCACATGGACAGACTGACTACTACCTCATGGACAGACTGACTAGTACCACATGGACAGACTGACTAGTACCACATGGACAGACTGACTAGTACCACATGGACAGACTGACTAGTACCACATGGACAGACTGACTAGTACCACATGGACAGACTGACTAGTACCTCATGGACAGACTGACTACTATCACATGGACAGACTGACTAGTACCACATGGACAGACTGACTAGTACCACATGGACAGACTGACTAGAACCACATGGTCAGACTGACTAGTACCACATGGACAGACTGACTAGTAGCACGTGGATAGACTGACTAGTAGCACGTGGACAGACTGACTAGTAGCACGTGGACAGACTGACTAGTAGCACGTGGACAGACTGACTAGTAGCACGTGGACAGACTGACTAGTACCAAGTAGACAGACTGACTAGTAGCACGTGGACAGACTGACTAGTAGCAAGTAGACAGACTGACTAGTACCACATGGACAGACTGACTAGTACCACGTGGACAGACTGACTAGTACCACGTGGACAGACTGACTAGTAGCAAGTAGACAGACTGACTAGTAGCACGTGGACAGACTGACTAGTACCACGTGGACAGACTGACTAGTAGCACGTGGACAGACTGACTAGTACCACATGGACAGACTGACTAGTACCACATGGACAGACTGACTAGTACCTCATGGACAGACTGACTAGTACCACATGGACAGACTGACTAGTACCTCATGGACAGACTGACTACTACCACATGGACAGACTGACTACTACCTCATGGACAGACTGACTAGTACCACATGGACAGACTGACTAGTACCACATGGACAGACTGACTAGTACCACATGGACAGACTGACCAGTACCACATGGACAGACTGACTAGTACCACATGGACAGACTGACTAGTACCACATGGACAGACTGACTAGTACCACATGGACAGACTGACTAGTACCACATGGACAGACTGACTAGTAGCACGTGGATAGACTGACTAGTAGCACGTGGACAGACTGACTAGTAGCACGTGGACAGACTGACTAGTAGCACGTGGACAGACTGACTAGTAGCACGTGGACAGACTGACTAGTACCAAGTAGACAGACTGACTAGTAGCACGTGGACAGACTGACTACTAGCAAGTAGACAGACTGACTAGTAGCACGTGGACAGACTGACTAGTAGCAAGTAGACAGACTGACTACTACCACATGGACAGACTGACTACTACCTCATGGACAGACTGACTAGTACCACATGGACAGACTGACTAGTACCACATGGACAGACTGACCAGTACCACATGGACAGACTGACTACTATCACATGGACAGACTGACTAGTACCACATGGACAGACTGACTAGTACCACATGGACAGACTGACTAGTACCACATGGACAGACTGACTAGTACCACATGGACAGACTGACTAGTAGCACGTGGATAGACTGACTAGTAGCACGTGGACAGACTGACTAGTAGCACGTGGACAGACTGACTAGTAGCACGTGGACAGACTGACTACTAGCAAGTAGACAGACTGACTAGTAGCACGTGGACAGACTGACTAGTAGCAAGTAGACAGACTGACTAGTACCACATGGACGGACTGACTAGTACCACGTGGACAGACTGACTAGTAGCAAGTAGACAGACTGACTAGTAGCACGTGGACAGACTGACTAGTACCACGTGGACAGACTGACTAGTAGCACGTGGACAGACTGACTAGTAGCACGTGGACAGACTGACTAGTAGCACGTGGACAGACTGACTAGTAGCACGTGGACAGACTGACTAGTAGCACGTGGACAGACTGACTAGTAGCACGTGGACAGACTGACTAGTAGCACGTGGACAGACTGACTAGTAGCACGTGGACAGACTGACTAGTAGCACGTGGACAGACTGACTAGTACCACGTGGACAGACTGACTAGTACCACGTGGACAGACTGACTAGTACCACATGGACAGACTGACTAGTACCACATGGACAGACTGACTAGTACCACATGGACAGACTGACTAGTACCACATGGACAGACTGACTAGTACCACATGGACAGACTGACTAGTACCACATGGACAGACTGACTAGTACCACATGGACAGACTGACTAGTACCACATGGACAGACTGACTAGTACCACGTGGACAGACTGACTCCTACCACGTGGACAGACTGACTCGTACCACGTGGACAGACTGACTAGTACCACGTGGACAGACTGACTAGTACCACGTGGACAGACTGACTAGTACCACGTGGACAGACTGACTAGTACCACGTGGACAGACTGACTAGTACCACGTGGACAGACTGACTAGTACCACGTGGACAGACTGACTAGTAGCACGTAGACAGACTGACTAGTACCACGTGGACAGACTGACTAGTACCACGTGGACAGACTGACTAGTACCACGTGGACAGACTGACTAGTACCACGTGGACAGACTGACTAGTACCACATGGACAGACTAACTACTACCACATGGACAGACTGACTAGTACCACGTGGACAGACAGTACTACCACGTGGACAGACTGACTAGTACCACGTGGACAGACTGACTAGTAGCAAGTAGACAGACTGACTAGTAGCACGTGGACAGACTGACTAGTAGCACGTGGACAGACTGACTAGTAGCACGTGGACAGACTGACTAGTACCACGTGGACAGACTGACTAGTAGCAAGTGGACAGACTGACTAGTAGCACGTGGACAGACTGACTAGTAGCACGTGGACAGACTGACTAGTAGCAAGTAGACAGACTGACTAGTAGCAAGTAGACAGACTGACTAGTAGCAAGTAGACAGACTGACTAGTAGCACGTGGACAGACTGACTAGTAGCACGTAGACAGACTGACTAGTACCACGTGGACAGACTGACTAGTACCACGTGGACAGACTGACTACTACCACATGGACAGACTGACTAGTACCACATGGACAGACTGACTAGTAGCAAGTAGACAGACTGACTAGTAGCAAGTAGACAGACTGACTAGTAGCACGTAGACAGACTGACTAGTAGCACGTGGACAGACTGACTAGTAGCACGTGGACAGACTGACTAGTACCACGTGGACAGACTGACTAGTACCACGTGGACAGACTGATTAGTAGAACATGGACAGACTGACTAGTACCACGTGGACAGACTGACTAGTACCACGTGGACAGACTGACTAGTACCACGTGGACAGACTGACTAGTACCACGTGGACAGACTGACTAGTACCACGTGGACAGACTGACTAGTAGCACGTGGACAGACTGACTAGTAGCACGTGGACAGACTGACTAGTAGCACGTGGACAGACTGACTAGTAGCACGTGGACAGACTGACTAGTAGCACGTGGACAGACTGACTAGTAGCACGTGGACAGACTGACTAGTAGCACGTGGACAGACTGACTAGTAGCACGTGGACAGACTGACTAGTAGCACGTGGACAGACTGACTAGTAGCACGTGGACAGACTGACTAGTAGCACGTGGACAGACTGACTAGTAGCACGTAGACAGACTGACTAGTAGCACGTAGACAGACTGACTAGTAGCACGTGGACAGACTGACTAGTACCACATGGACAGACTAACTACTACCACATGGACAGACTGACTAGTACCACATGGACAGACTAACTACTACCACATGGACAGACTAACTACTACCACATTTACAGACTGACTAGTACCACGTGGACAGACAGTACTACCACGTGGACAGACTGACTAGTACCACGTGGACAGACTAACTACTACCACATGGACAGACTGACTAGTACCACATGGACAGACTAACTACTACCAAATGGACAGACTGACTACTACCACGTGGACAGACAGTACTACCACGTGGACAGACTGACTAGTACCACGTGGACAGACTGACTAGTACCACGTGGACAGACTGACTAGTAGCAAGTAGACAGACTGACTAGTAGCAAGTAGACAGACTGACTAGTAGCACGTGGACAGACTGACTAGTAGCACGTGGACAGACTGACTAGTAGCACGTGGACAGACTGACTAGTAGCAAGTAGACAGACTGACTAGTACCACGTGGACAGACTAACTACTACCACATTTACAGACTGACTAGTACCACGTGGACAGACAGTACTACCACGTGGACAGACTGACTAGTACCACGTGGACAGACTGACTAGTACCACGTGGACAGACTAACTACTACCACGTGGACAGACTGACTAGTACCACGTGGACAGACTGACTAGTAGCAAGTAGACAGACTGACTAGTAGCAAGTAGACAGACTGACTAGTAGCAAGTAGACAGACTGACTAGTAGCACGTGGACAGACTGACTAGTACCACGTGGACAGACTGACTAGTACCACGTGGACAGACTGACTAGTACCACGTGGACAGACTGACTAGTACCACGTGGACAGACTGACTAGTAGCACGTGGACAGACTGACTAGTAGCACGTGGACAGACTGACTAGTAGCACGTGGACAGACTGACTAGTAGCACGTGGACAGACTGACTAGTAGCACGTGGACAGACTGACTAGTAGCACGTGGACAGACTGACTAGTAGCACGTGGACAGACTGACTAGTAGCACGTAGACAGACTGACTAGTAGCACGTGGACAGACTGACTAGTAGCAAGTAGACAGACTGACTAGTACCACGTGGAAAGACTGACTAGTAGCCCGTGGACAGACTGACTAGTAGCCCGTGGACAGACTGACTAGTAGCCCGTGGACAGACTGACTAGTAGCACGTGGACAGACTGACTAGTAGCACGTAGACAGACTGACTAGTAGCACGTGGACAGACTGACTACTACCACGTGGACAGACTGACTAGTAGCAAGTAGACAGACTGACTAGTAGCACGTGGACAGACTGACTAGTACCACATGGACAGACTGACTAGTACCACGTGGACAGACTGACTAGTACCACGTGGACAGACTGACTAGTACCACGTGGACAGACTGACTAGTACCACGTGGACAGACTGACTAGTACCACGTGGACAGACTGACTAGTACCACGTGGACAGACTGACTAGTACCACGTGGACAGACTGACTAGTACCACGTGGACAGACTGACTAGTAGCACGTGGACAGACTGACTAGTAGCACGTGGACAGACTGACTAGTAGCACGTGGACAGACTGACTAGTAGCACGTGGACAGACTGACTAGTAGCACGTGGACAGACTGACTAGTAGCACGTAGACAGACTGACTAGTAGCACGTGGACAGACTAACTACTACCAAATTGACAGACTGACTACTTCCACGTGGACAGACAGTACTACCACGTGGACAGACTGACTAGTACCACGTGGACAGACTGACTAGTAGCAAGTAGACAGACTGACTAGTAGCACGTGGACAGACTGACTAGTAGCACGTGGACAGACTGACTAGTAGCACGTGGACAGACTGACTAGTACCACGTGGACAGACTGACTAGTAGCAAGTGGACAGACTGACTAGTAGCACGTGGACAGACTGACTAGTAGCACGTGGACAGACTGACTAGTAGCACGTGGACAGACTGACTAGTAGCAAGTAGACAGACTGACTAGTAGCAAGTAGACAGACTGACTAGTAGCACGTGGACAGACTGACTAGTAGCACGTAGACAGACTGACTAGTAGCACGTAGACAGACTGACTAGTAGCACGTGGACAGACTGACTAGTAGCACGTGGACAGACTGACTAGTACCACGTGGACAGACTGACTAGTACCACGTGGACAGACTGACTAGTACCACGTGGACAGACTGACTAGTACCACGTGGACAGACTGACTAGTACCACGTGGACAGACTGACTAGTAGCAAGTGGACAGACTGACTAGTAGCACGTGGACACACTGACTAGTAGCACGTGGACAGACTGACTAGTAGAAAGTAGACAGACTGACTAGTACCACATGGACAGACTGACTAGTACCACGTGGACAGACTGACTAGTACCACGTGGACAGACTGACTAGTACCACGTGGACAGACTGACTAGTACCACGTGGACAGACTGACTAGTACCACGTGGACAGACTGACTAGTACCACGTGGACAGACTGACTAGTACCACGTGGACAGACTGACTAGTACCACGTGGACAGACTGACTAGTACCACGTGGACAGACTGACTAGTAGCAAGTGGACAGACTGACTAGTAGCACGTGGACAGACTGACTAGTAGAAAGTAGACAGACTGACTAGTACCACATGGACAGACTGACTAGTACCACGTGGACAGACTGACTAGTAGCACGTGGACAGACTGACTAGTAGCACGTGGACAGACTGACTAGTAGCACGTAGACAGACTGACTAGTAGCACGTGGACAGACTGACTAGTAGCAAGTAGACAGACTGACTAGTACCACGTGGAAAGACTGACTAGTAGCCCGTGGACAGACTGACTAGTAGCCCGTGGACAGACTGACTAGTAGCACGTGGACAGACTGACTAGAACCACGTGGACAGACTGACTAGTAGCACGTGGACAGACTGACTACTACCACGTGGACAGACTGACTAGTAGCAAGTAGATAGACTGACTAGTAGCACGTGGACAGACTGACTAGTAGCACGTGGACAGACTGACTAGTAGCACGTGGACAGACTGACTAGTACCACGTGGACAGACTGACTAGTACCACGTGGACAGACTGACTAGTACCACGTGGACAGACTGACTAGTACCACGTGGACAGACTGACTAGTACCACGTGGACAGACTGACTAGTACCACGTGGACAGACTGACTAGTACCACGTGGACAGACTGACTAGTACCACGTGGACAGACTGACTAGTACCACGTGGACAGACTGACTAGTACCACGTGGACAGACTGACTAGTAGCACGTGGACAGACTGACTAGTAGCACGTGGACAGACTGACTAGTAGCACGTGGACAGACTGACTAGTAGCACGTGGACAGACTGACTAGTACCACGTGGACAGACTGACTAGTACCACATGGACAGACTGACTAGTACCACATTTACAGACTGACTAGTACCACGTGGACAGACAGTACTACCACGTGGACAGACTGACTAGTACCACGTGGACAGACTGACTACTACCACGTGGACAGACTAACTACTACCACATGGACAGACTGACTAGTACCACATGGACAGACTAACTACTACCAAATGGACAGACTGACTACTACCACGTGGACAGACAGTACTACCACGTGGACAGACTGACTAGTACCACGTGGACAGACTGACTAGTTCCACGTGGACAGACTGACTAGTAGCAAGTAGACAGACTGACTAGTAGCAAGTAGACAGACTGACTAGTAGCAAGTAGACAGACTGACTAGTAGCACGTGGACAGACTGACTAGTAGCAAGTAGACAGACTGACTAGTACCACGTGGACAGACTGACTAGTACCACGTGGACAGACTGACTAGTAGCAAGTGGACAGACTGACTAGTAGCAAGTGGACAGACTGACTAGTAGCACGTGGACAGACTGACTAGTAGTACGTGGACAGACTGACTAGTAGCACGTAGACAGACTGACTAGTAGCACGTAGACAGACTGACTAGTAGCACGTAGACAGACTGACTAGTAGCACGTGGACAGACTGACTAGTACCACGTGGACAGACTGACTAGTACCACGTGGACAGACTGACTAGTAGCACGTGGACAGACTGACTAGTAGCACGTGGACAGACTGACTAGTAGCACGTGGACAGACTGACTAGTAGCACGTGGACAGACTGACTAGTAGCACGTGGACAGACTGACTAGTAGCACGTAGACAGACTGACTAGTAGCACGTGGACAGACTGACTAGTAGCAAGTAGACAGACTGACTAGTACCACGTGGAAAGACTGACTAGTAGCCCGTGGACAGACTGACTAGTAGCCCGTGGACAGACTGACTAGTAGCCCGTGGACAGACTGACTAGTAGCACGTGGACAGACTGACTAGTAGCACGTGGACAGACTGACTAGTACCACGTGGACAGACTGACTACTACCACGTGGACAGACTGACTAGTAGCAAGTAGACAGACTGACTAGTAGCACGTGGACAGACTGACTAGTAGCACGTGGACAGACTGACTAGTACCACGTGGACAGACTGACTAGTACCACGTGGACAGACTGACTAGTACCACGTGGACAGACTGACTAGTACCACGTGGACAGACTGACTAGTACCACGTGGACAGACTGACTAGTACCACGTGGACAGACTGACTAGTACCACGTGGACAGACTGACTAGTACCACGTGGACAGACTGACTAGTACCACGTGGACAGACTGACTAGTAGCACGTGGACAGACTGACTAGTAGCACGTGGACAGACTGACTAGTAGCACGTGGACAGACTGACTAGTAGCACGTGGACAGACTGACTAGTAGCACGTGGACAGACTGACTAGTAGCACGTGGACAGACTGACTAGTAGCACGTGGACAGACTGACTAGTACCACGTGGACAGACTGACTAGTACCACATTTACAGACTGACTAGTACCACGTGGACAGACAGTACTACCACGTGGACAGACTGACTAGTACCACGTGGACAGACTGACTAGTACCACGTGGACAGACTAACTACTACCACATGGACAGACTGACTAGTACCACATGGACAGACTGACTACTACCAAATGGACAGACTGACTACTACCACGTGGACAGACAGTACTACCACGTGGACAGACTGACTAGTAGCACGTGGACAGACTGACTAGTAGCACGTGGACAGACTGACTAGTACCACGTGGACAGACTGACTAGTACCACATTTACAGACTGACTAGTACCACGTGGACAGACAGTACTACCACGTGGACAGACTGACTAGTACCACGTGGACAGACTGACTAGTACCACGTGGACAGACTAACTACTACCACATGGACAGACTGACTAGTACCACATGGACAGACTGACTACTACCAAATGGACAGACTGACTACTACCACGTGGACAGACAGTACTACCACGTGGACAGACTGACTAGTACCACGTGGACAGACTGACTAGTTCCACGTGGACAGACTGACTAGTAGCAAGTAGACAGACTGACTAGTAGCAAGTAGACAGACTGACTAGTAGCACGTGGACAGACTGACTAGTAGCACGTGGACAGACTGACTAGTAGCAAGTAGACAGACTGACTAGTACCACGTGGACAGACTGACTAGTAGCAAGTGGACAGACTGACTAGTAGCACGTGGACAGACTGACTAGTAGCACGTGGACAGACTGACTAGTAGCACGTGGACAGACTGACTAGTAGCAAGTAGACAGACTGACTAGTAGCAAGTAGACAGACTGACTAGTAGCACGTAGACAGACTGACTAGTAGCACGTGGACAGACTGACTAGTAGCACGTGGACAGACTGACTAGTACCACGTGGACAGACTGACTAGTAGCACGTGGACAGACTGACTAGTAGCACGTGGACAGACTGACTAGTAGCACGTGGACAGACTGACTAGTAGCACGTGGACAGACTGACTAGTAGCACGTGGACAGACTGACTAGTAGCACGTGGACAGACTGACTAGTAGCACGTGGACAGACTGACTAGTAGCACGTGGACAGACTGACTAGTAGCACGTGGACAGACTGACTAGTAGCACGTGGACAGACTGACTAGTACCACGTGGACAGACTGACTAGTACCACGTGGACAGACTGACTAGTACCACGTGGACAGACTGACTAGTACCACGTGGACAGACTGACTAGTACCACATGGACAGACTGTCTAGTACCACGTGGACAGACTGACTAGTACCACGTGGACAGACTGACTAGTACCACGTGGACAGACTGACTAGTAGCACGTGGACAGACTGACTAGTAGCACGTGGACAGATTGACTAGTAGCACGTGGACAGACTGACTAGTAGCACGTGGACAGACTTACTAGTAGCACGTGGACAGACTGACTAGTAGCACGTAGACAGACTGACTAGTAGCACGTGGACAGACTGACTATTACCACGTGGACAGACTAACTACTACCACATGGACAGACTGACTAGTACCACATGGACAGACTAACTACTACCACATTTACAGACTGACTAGTACCATGTGGACAGACAGTACTACCACGTGGACAGACTAACTACTACCACATGGACAGACTGACTAGTACCACATGGACAGACTAACTACTACCAAATGGACAGACTGACTACTACCACGTGGACAGACAGTACTACCACGTGGACAGACTGACTAGTACCACGTGGACAGACTGACTAGTACCACGTGGACAGACTGACTAGTAGCAAGTAGACAGACTGACTAGTAGCACGTGGACAGACTGACTAGTAGCACGTGGACAGACTGACTAGTAGCAAGTGGACAGACTGACTAGTAGCACGTGGACAGACTGACTAGTAGCACGTGGACAGACTGACTAGTAGCACGTGGACAGACTGACTAGTAGCACGTGGACAGACTGACTAGTAGCAAGTAGACAGACTGACTAGTAGCACGTGGACAGACTGACTAGTAGCACGTAGACAGACTGACTAGTAGCACGTGGACAGACTGACTAGTAGCACGTGGACAGACTGACTAGTAGCACGTGGACAGACTGACTAGTAGCACGTGGACAGACTGACTAGTAGCACGTGGACAGACTGACTAGTAGCACGTGGACAGACTGACTAGTAGCACGTGGACAGACTGACTAGTAGCACGTGGACAGACTGACTAGTAGCACGTGGACAGACTGACTAGTAGCACGTGGACAGACTGACTAGTAGCACGTGGACAGACTGACTAGTAGCAAGTAGACAGACTGACTAGTAGCACGTGGACAGACTGACTAGTAGCACGTGGACAGACTGACTAGTAGCAAGTAGACAGACTGACTAGTAGCAAGTGGACAGACTGACTAGTAGCACGTGGACAGACTGACTAGTAGCACGTGGACAGACTGACTAGTAGCACGTGGACAGACTGACTAGTAGCACGTGGACAGACTGACTAGTAGCACGTGGACAGACTGACTAGTAGCACGTGGACAGACTGACTAGTAGCACGTGGACAGACTGACTAGTAGCACGTGGACAGACTGACTAGTAGCACGTGGACAGACTGACTAGTAGCACGTGGACAGACTGACTAGTAGCACGTGGACAGACTGACTAGTAGCACGTGGACAGACTGACTAGTAGCACGTGGACAGACTGACTAGTAGCACGTGGACAGACTGACTAGTAGCACGTGGACAGACTGACTAGTAGCACGTGGACAGACTGACTAGTAGCACGTGGACAGACTGACTAGTAGCACGTGGACAGACTGACTAGTAGCACGTAGACAGACTGACTAGTAGCACGTAGACAGACTGACTAGTAGCACGTAGACAGACTGACTAGTAGCACGTGGACAGACTGACTAGTAGCACGTGGACAGACTGACTAGTAGCACGTGGACAGACTGACTAGTAGCACGTGGACAGACTGACTAGTACCACGTGGACAGACTGACTAGTAGCACGTGGACAGACTGACTAGTAGCAAGTAGACAGACTGACTAGTAGCAGGTGGACAGACTGACTAGTACCACGTGGACAGACTGACTAGTACCACGTGGACAGACTGACTACTACCACGTGGACAGACTGACTAGTACCACGTGGACAGACTGACTAGTACCACGTGGACAGACTGACTAGTACCACGTGGACAGACTGACTAGTAGCACGTGGACAGACTGACTAGTAGCAAGTGGACAGACTGACTAGTAGCAAGTGGACACACTGACTAGTAGCACGTGGACAGACTGACTAGTAGCACGTGGACAGACTGACTAGTAGCACGTGGACAGACTGACTAGTAGCACGTGGACAGACTGACTAGTAGCAAGTGGACAGTCTGACTAGTACCACGTGGACAGACTGACTAGTACCACGTGGACAGTCTGACTAGTACCACGTGGACAGACTGACTAGTACCACGTGGACAGACTGACTAGTACCACGTGGACAGACTGACTAGTACCACGTGGACAGACTGACTAGTACCACGTGGACAGACTGACTAGTACCACGTGGACAGACTGACTAGTACCACGTAGACAGACTGACTACTAGCACGTGGACAGACTGACCAGTACCACGTGGACAGACTGACCAGTACCACATGGACAGACTGACCAGTACCACATGGACAGACTGACCAGTACCACATGGACAGACTGACCAGTACCACATGGACAGACTGACCAGTACCACATGGACAGACTGACCAGTACCACATGGACAGACTGACCAGTACCACATGGATATGAAATAATAATAATTAATAAAATAAAAAATATAGCCTACGGGGTTGAGTTTTTATCCTCTATGCTGTTACAACAAATAAACTTAAAATGTTTGAAATTAAGTGCTTGAAAAAGTCCCTGAAAGTCCTTGAATTTGACTTGAACCCTGTAGAGGCTACTTGTCTGTTAGAACCCTGTAGAGGCTACTTGTCTGTTAGAACCCTGTAGAGGCTACTTGTCTGTAAGAACCCTGTAGAGGCTACTTGTCTGTTAGAACCCTGTAGAGGCTACTTGTCTGTTAGAACCCTGTAGAGGCTACTTGTCTGTTAGAACCCTGTAGAGGCTACTTGTCTGCTAGAACCCTGTAGAGGCTACTTGTCTGTTAGAACCCTGTAGAGGCTACTTGTCTGTTAGAACCCTGTAGAGGCTACTTGTCTGTTAGAACCCTGTAGAGGCTACTTGTCTGTTAGAACCCTGTAGAGGCTACTTGTCTGTAAGAAACCTGTAGAGGCTACTTGTCTGTAAGAAACCTGTAGAGGCTACTTGTCTGTTAGAACCCTGTAGAGGCTACTTGTCTGTTAGAACCCTGTAGAGGCTACTTGTCTGTTAGAACCCTGTAGAGGCTACTTGTCTGTTAGAACCCTGTAGAGGCTACTTGTCTGTAAGAACCCTGTATAGGCTACTTGTCTGTAAGAACCCTGTGTAGGCTACTTGTCTGTAAGAACCCTGTGTAGGCTACTTGTCTGTTAGAACCCTGTGTAGGCTACTTGTCTGTTAGAACCCTGTGTAGGCTACTTGTCTGTAAGAACCCTGTGTAGGCTACTTGTCTGTTAGAACCCTGTGTAGGCTACTTGTCTGTTAGAACCCTGTGTAGGCCACTTGTTTGTAAGAACCCTGTATAGGCCACTTGTCTGTTAGAACCCTGTGTAGGCCACTTGTCTTTAAGAACTCTGTGTAGGCCACTTGTCTGTAAGAACCCTGTGTAGGCTACTTGTCTGTTAGAACCCTGTGTAGGCTACTTGTCTGTTAGAACCCTGTGTAGGCTACTTGTCTGTTAGAACCCTGTATAGTCTACTTGTCTGTAAGAACCCTGTATAGGCCACTTGTCTGTCAGAACCCTGTATTGGTCAGTTGTCTGTTAGAACCCTGTGTAGGCCACTTGTCTTTAAGAACCCTGTGTAGGCCACTTGTCTTTAAGAACCCTGTGTAGGCCACTTGTCTGTCAGAACCCTGTATTGGTCAGTTGTCTGTTAGAACCCTGTGTAGGCTACTTGTCTGTTAGAACCCTGTATAGTCTACTTGTCTGTCAGAACCCTGTATAGGCCACTTGTCTGTTAGAACCCTGTGTAGGCTACTTGTCTGTTAGAACCCTGTGTAGGCTACTTGTCTGTTAGAACCCTGTGTAGGCTACTTGTCTGTTAGAACCCTGTATATGCTACTTGTCTGTTAGAACCCTGTATAGGCTACTTGTCTGTAAGAACCCTGTATAGGCTACTTGTCTGTAAGAACTCTGTATAGGCTACTTGTCTGTTAGAACCCTGTGTAGGCTACTTGTCTGTTAGAACCCTGTATAGGCTACTTGTCTGTCAGAACCCTGTATAGGTCACTTGTCTGTATGAACCCTGTATAGGTCACTTGTCTGTATGAACCCTGTATAGGTCACTTGTCTGTCAGAACCCTGTATAGGTCACTTGTCTGTATGAACCCTGTATAGGTCACTTGTCTGTATGAACCCTGTATAGGTCACTTGCTCAGCCAGCAAATGAAAGATGAAAATCACCTGCTATTGAAATTATGCATCATTCACTTTCCTGTCAGATCGTCACCCCGGACAGTTTTTTTTTCAGGCCAGTACATTTTTGTTGACGCTGAACCCAGTCTGCCGCTGGTAAATATATCTGAATGTTGAACCCTGTGTGCGGTGTAGGGTTTATATATGTCTACCACTCCGTGTAGCCGTTAGCGATGCTAATGTCTTCAGGTAGACTGAAATACAATTTAAAGATAACCATAAAGTAGCCTATGTCTACCTGCCAGAATCGTGATTATTTGCATCAATCCGGTGGCCATTTTGTTTGAAAAACTCCCATTGCAACTGCATTACAGACAGACTGGTGTCTGGTGGCACTTCAATTAAAGGGTAACTACACAAAAAAATCAAATTTCTCAGATTTTTCCCAGATCTCAAAAATGGCACTGCTGTTGTTGTCTCACCAAGCTACCTTAAGATGGATGCACTAACTGAGGGAAACTGTATTTAATGTCACTGTTGTGGTTGTCTCACCAAGCTACCTTAAATGGATGCACTAACTGCAAGTTGCTCTGGATAGTGACCATACTATTCCCTTAAAGCCACACAGTGTAAAATACATGGGTCATGTAAACAATGGAGCACATGCATCACATGCTAAGAGCACTTGACTGTAAGTCTCTCTGGATAAGAGGGTCTGCTAAATGATTAAAATGTCAAATGTATGTGGAGATTTCATTCAGGTCTCCCTGTTTTAACCACTCTGTTTGTCTTTAGCAGAAGAGAGACCAGACTCAGATGAACCAGAGACGTCTGAACCAGCGAGACGACACCACTGTTCCCAGTGTGGAAAGAGTTATACCCGAGTATGGAGCCTGAAAAACCATAAGAGAACACATGTAGAGAAGAAGTCTTACCACTGTTCCCAGTGTGGAAAGAGTTTTAACCATTTAGGGAATCTTAAAAACCATAAGAGAACACATGTAGAGAAGAAGTCTTACAACTGCTCTCAGTGTGCAAAGAGTTTTACTCATTTATGTAACCTAAAATCGCATGAGAGACGACACACAGGAGATAAGCCTTACCAATGCTCTCAGTGTGGTAAGAGATTTATTGAGTCAACAGAACTGAAAGTTCATAAGAGAATACACACAGGGGAAAAACCATTCCAATGCTCTCAGTGTGTAAAGACATTTTCCCGACCAGGGGACCTGAAATCACATGAGAGAATACACACAGGGGAAAAGCCTTACCACTGTTCCCATTGTGAAAAGAGTTTCAGCTGGTCAGGGACACTGAAAGAGCATGAGAGAATACACACAGGAGAAAAGCCATTCCAATGCTCGCAGTGTGGAAAGGGTTTTGGCCAGTTACGGTACCTGAAAACGCACGAGATGATTCACACAGGAGAGAAGCCTTTCCAGTGCTCTCAGTGTGGAAAGAGTTTTATCCTGTTAGTAAACCTGAAATCACATGAGAGAATACACACAGGGGAAAAGCCATACCATTGTTCCCATTGTGAAAAGAGTTTCAGCTGGTCAGGGACACTGAAAGAGCATGAGAGAATACACACAGGAGAAAAGCCATTCCAATGCTCTCAATGTGGAAAGGGTTTTACCCAGTCAGGGAGCCTGAAAATGCATGAGAGAATGCATACAGGAGAAAAGCCTTTCCATTGTTCCCAATGTGGAAAGAGTTTTACCCAATTAAGGAGCCTGAAAAGTCATATGGTGACACACAAAGGAGGGTAGCCTCACCTCTGCTCCCAGTGTGGAAAGAGTTTTACCCAATTAAGGGTCCTGAAAGAGCATAAAATAATACAGAGGACCTGAAATCACATGAGAGAAAAGAGAGGCTGTGTTCTGACTTATGGTTTTGACTGAGAATGTGTTTTTGTCATGAAATCTAATTGTATATATTAAATCATACTCACAAATAGGCCTAAATTAGTTTTTCTATTTTTCATCTTGAGGCATGGTCAGATGTGAACAAATGCATTTTCTATTTTATTTTGATTATAAACTTTGATTGGATACAAACTATTAGAAATGTTATAATTTGGATATTTCATAATGTAACTTAACATATAGATTAATATAATTTTTGATTTTTGATTCTAACCTTGATTCTTTGAACTTTAATCTTTAATTTTGTTTTTCATCGAGTAAATTTGTGTACTATTCATCAAGATAAAGGAGTATGAAACTGTGATGACTTGTTCTGATAAAATGTTTACATTTTAGTCATTTAGCAGACATTCTTATCCAAGGCGACTTACAGGAGCAATTAGGGTTAAGTTCCTTGCTCAAGGACACATCGACAGATTTATCAGCTAATCGGCTGGGCGATTCTAACCATCGACCTTTCAGTTACTGGCCCAACACTAAACTACCTGCCGCCCTAAAGTCTTTCCTTGATTCCTTGCGTCCTCCCCCCCTCCAAAACTCATTGGAGGAGATCTGAGATGATCTTCTCCTCCAATACGACCAGAGAGGATGCTGGGAAATCAAGGAAAGACCTGAGATCTTCACCCTAGTAGATTGCTGTTCTACTGATGGAGAATGGAACCACTAAAACAGGCACCATCTCAAGTCAATCCAGGCGACTTGTTCTGTAAGGTTGCAAGATTGGATCCCCCGGGCTCACAAGGTGAAAATCTGTCGTTCTGCCCCTGAACAAGGCAGTTAACCCACTGTTTCCCGGTAGGCCGTCATTGTAAATAAGAATTTGTTCTTAATTGACTAGTTAAAAAAAGGTTCAATAAAAATATGTATAAATAAATATGTCAGGCCACACCCACTGACACCCACAGTTTAAAAACATACAATGACATGAAGACATCCAGAGTTAAACAACACTGATCTTTTGCTACAAAGGCCCCTCTTTCTCTACAATTGGTAGTTACAGTCTTGTCTCAACGCTGCCACTCCCATACGGACTCAGAAGAGGCGAAGGTCGAGAGCCATGCGTCCTCTGAAACCTGACCCCGCCAAGCCGTACTGCTTCTTGACAAACTGCTCGCTTAACCCGGAAGCCAGCTGTACCAATGTGTCGGAGGAAACACGTACAGCGGGCGACAGAAGTCAGCGTGCATTGGCCCGACCCGCCACAAGGAGTTGCTAGAGCGCGATGGGACAAGGACATCCCGGCCGGCCAAACCCTTCCCTTACCACGAACAACACTGGGCCAATTGTGTGCCGCCTCATGAGACTCCCTGTCGATGCCGGGTGCAACACAGCCCGGGATCGAACCCGGGTCTGTAGTGACGTCTCTAGCACTGCGATGCTGTGCCTTAGACTGCTGCACCACTCGGGAGGCCCAGGAAAACATTTTTAAACAGACTTTAAAGTCAACAATCATACACTACATGACCAAAAGTATGTGAACACCTGCTCATCGAACATCTCATTCCAAAATCATTGGCATTAATATGGAGTTGGTCCACCCTTTGCTGCTCTTACAGCCTCCCTCCACTCTTCTGGGAAGGCCACTAGATGCTGGAACATTGCTGCTATAATAGCCTCCCTCCACTCTTCTGGGAAGGCTTTCCACTAGATGCTGGAACATTGCTGCTCTTACAGCCTCCCTCCACTCTTCTGGGAAGGCCACTAGATGCTGGAACATTGCTGCTCTTACAGCCTCCCTCCACTCCTCTGGGAAGGCTTTCCACTAGATGCTGGAACATTGCTGCGGGGACTTGATTCCATTCAGCCATTAGCATTACTGAGGTCCGGCATTGATGTTGGGCGATTAGGCTCGCAGTGGGTTCAGAAAAACTATACACATTATACTACCAACCAAAAGGGCACTTTAGAGACTAGAAGGGCAAAGAGGCATGTGCTCTACACAGGTAGAGTCATATCTGTCCATGTTTCCTTTTGCAAAGTGGGCACTGCTTCATGTGGCAACACCAACACTCATATGCCACTGGGTGAGAGAAGTTTCCATTGTTTTTGGGCAGGATTATGTGAGGTATTATTTTACCTTTATTTAACTAGGCAAGTCAGTTAAGAACACATTCTTATTTTCAATAAAGGCCTAGGAACAGTGGGTTAAACTGCCTTGTTCAGGGGCAGAACGACAGATTTTTACCTTGTCAGCTCGGGGATTCAATCGTGCAACCTTTCGGTTACTAGTCCAATGCTCTAACCACTAGGCTACCTGCCGCCCCAATTATGTGTTGTTAGCCATGTGTTTTGGCTATTGGGCAGGTCAGCCCTGGAGGAAAGTATTAGCTATATGAAGTAAAAGAGAACATAGTATCTGATTGTTTTTAAATTACTTCTTATGACATTGTTTGCCAGAATAAACGATGTAATGGAGATTTTTACCAATCTGCGTTACCAACTCCAGTCAGCAGATGGCGATGGAAAGCTTTCAGGTGATGTTTCTTGCGTGATGTATAATCTAGTGGACGGAAAGCTTCAACGGCGGTAAAAGACTACTGATGCAACCACTTCGGTAGCTTGTAGCGCACATTAAACCAGTCTTGTTTATATTAATGTCAGTGTTTTTAAACAATTCTGTTTACGTATTGACTAATTAAAAAAAAAAAGTTATTTGCTTGTTAAATGAAATTGGCTAATTTGTTCAATTGTTAACGTTACTGTACTAGGTTAATCGCTAACGCTAACTATCTAGCTAGCTAACATCCCGACCATGAGCTCACTAAGATATTCGGAGAAAGAAGCTCTGGAGCTGAACATGATCGTAAAAGAAGAGGAAGAAGCTTTCAGAATAAAAAATGAATTAGAGACTATCACATTGAAAGAAGAAGAGGTTGATATTACAGTGAAAGAACCTTTTGGAGTGGCAGAGGAGGCTATCTCAATAAAAGAGGAGGAGGAAGGAATGGAGGAGGAGACTGGAGATCAGATTACCACCAGTGAGTACGGGCATAATGCAGTTCTTGAAATAATGTGTTGTTTTAAAGGGGCATTCTACTGAAGTTCTACACTTGAATATGTTGTTCAGTACTGTAGGAATTGTTTAAGGGGTAATCTGCCATTGGTACATATATCGGGGTGGCGGGTAGCCTAGTGGTTAGAGCGTTAGGCCAGTAACTGAAAGGTTGCTGGATCAAATCCCTGAGCTGACAAGGTAAAAACCCGTCGTTCTGCCCCTGAACAAGGCCTCGTCTACGTTAAAGTGCACTTCATCCCCAATGCAGGGTTTTAAAGGGTGATTCTACTAAAGTTCTACACTTGAATATGTTGTTCAATACTGTATAAATTGTTAGTTTCAATCTGCCATTGGTACATGTATTTTTTGGACTTTTAAATTTGATTTATTTAATTCTCCATGTGGTCTATATTAACGTGCACTTCATATAATATAACAGGCTTTTAAAATTCAAAACTGGTGTGTAATTTCTACTTAAAATATCAAAGGGACGAAAAATGCACCCATTTTGTTGAACGACCCTCATACAGTTGCATCATAAACAATGTTTTATAAAATCATGATGAAAGTGGCCATTTTAGGCCCTTTTTAGACATATTCATGGCTCTTGTAAGACTATCTAATTGCAATAGTAGATAATCTGTTTGATGTTGTCATTCACACAGGAGAGAGACATGACTATTGTGGATCCTCTGGGGAGCCTCAACAACATCCTGATGCTGACGAGTCAGAGAAGAGTCTCTCCAGATCAGAACACCAGATGGTACAGCTTGGTCTGGTCTAGCATACAGCTTGCTCTATCTGGGTCTGGGCTGGGTTTCTGTAAAGCACTTCATGACAACAGTGGCATCAGCATCCATAATGATATGTGTCTGTGTCCCCTCTTTATGGTTACCAGGACAACGCTAGCCCTTCCTCCCTCCTGGAGTCCCCGTGTCCTGCCTCTCCCGGTAGCACCTTACTGCTGGGATCAGATTTGACACATCAAAGTAAGTAGTTTAGTTTGAACAAATACAATAGATCTGCCCACTGGTATCTGTTACCAGGACAACCAGCAGAGTTCTGTTGACAGGAAGATAGACTGGTATCTGTTACCAGGACAACCAGCAGAGTTCTGTTAGTTGACAGGAAGATAGACTGGTATCTGTTACCAGGACAACCAGCAGAGTTCTGCTAGTTGACAGGAAGATAGACTGGTATCTGTTACCAGGACAACCAGCAGAGTTCTGTTAGTTGACAGGAAGATAGACTGGTATCTGTTACCAGGACAACCAGCAGAGTTCTGTTAGTTGACAGGAAGATAGACTGGTATCTGTTACCAGGACAACCAGCAGAGTTCTGTTAGTTGACAGGAAGATAGACTGGTGGATATGGATGTTATGAATATCATAACACTGAAAAAGGATTCTGCCAATGAAAAGAGAGAAACCAATAGACCATATAAAACCTTGAAAGTTATCTTTAGAGAGAAAGTTTCAAGATGATCTATGTAAGGTGAATGTTTTACACAAAAAAAATCTCAAAACATTATGGATGTTACATTGTCTGTCCCAGTCACCCCCCCCCCTATCTTTACAAGACTGTAGAACACACAAACTAAACTCCAGACACTTCAATGTGGTCTGTATTGCTTCATTAACGTCTCATCTTCAGAACTTACACTGGGGGACAGCTGTGACTGTTAAAAAATGTAAAACAAGCTCTCTAAGCCGTTTCTATCAGCCAGACTTGGCCTCCTCTGTAATGGTCAAAATGATGCTGTTTCCTACTGGTCAAATAAAGCCTGAACTCCCAGCATACAGTCGTATATACAAAAAATATTGGCACCCTTGAACTTTTTTCAAATAATGCACCATTTCTTGGGCTCCCGAGTGGCACAGCAGTCTAAGGCACTGCATCTCAGTGCTAGAGGCGTCACTACAGACCCTGGTTTGATTCCAGGCTGTATCACAACTGGCTGTAATTGGGAGTCCCATAGGGCGGCGTGCGATTGGCCCAGCGTCGTCCTGTTTTGGCCGGGGTAGGCCAGTCGTCGTCCGGGTTTGGCCGGGGTAGGCCAGTCGTCGTCCGGGTTTGGCCGGGGTAGGCCAGTCGTTGGCCGGGGTAGGCCAGTCATTGTAAATAAGAATTGGTTCTTAACTGACGTGCCTCGTTAAATAAAGGTTACATAAAATCTTCCAAAACTGTTCGTATTAAAACATATTTTGGTGTCCACATATGTCTTCGGTTTACAGTTGAACAAAACAAAATAATCTGAATAATTGACTAAATGTTAGCTTTTTCCACAAAGAAATTCCAATATTATTGACACCTTCTAGAAGCAGTTAGAAATAATGAGATTTCAAGCAGCTGATTCTCCTTAACTTTGGAATTGAACTCACCTGTGGTGAGTTGCAGGTGCCTGAAATATAAAAATCACTCATTGAGCCAGTTTGACTAGAGAAAAGGACTCATTCAGCCAGTTTGAATAGAGAAAAGGACTCATTCAGCCAGTTTGACTAGAGAAAAGGACTCATTCAGCCAGTTTGACTAGAGAAAAGGACTCATTCAGCCAGTTTGAATAGAGAAAAGGACTCATTCAGCCAGTTTGAATAGAGAAAAGGACTCATTCAGCCAGTTTGAATAGAGAAAAGGACTCATTCAGCCAGTTTGAATAGAGAAAAGGACTCATTCAGCCAGTTTGACTAGAGAAAAGGACTCATTCAGCCAGTTTGAATAGAGAAAAGGACTCATTCAGCCAGTTTGACTAGAGAAAAGGACTCATTCAGCCAGTTTGACTAGAGAAAAGGACTCATTCAGCCAGTTTGACTAGAGAAAAGGACTCATTCAGCCAGTTTGACTAGAGAAAAGGACTCATTCAGCCAGTTTGAATAGAGAAAAGGACTCATTCAGCCAGTTTGAATAGAGAAAAGGACTCATTCAGCCAGTTTGACTAGAGAAAAGGACTCATTCAGCCAGTTTGAATAGAGAAAAGGACTCATTCAGCCAGTTTGAATAGAGAAAAGGACTCATTCAGCCAGTTTGAATAGAGAAAAGGACTCATTCAGCCAGTTTGACTAGAGAAAAGGACTCATTCAGCCAGTTTGACTAGAGAAAAGGACTCATTCAACCAGTTTGACTAGAGAAAAGGACTCATTGAGCCAGTTTGACTAGAGAAAAGGACTCATTCTGCTGTTTGGTGTCACTGTGTGTACCACAATGAGCATGGCCAAAAAGAAAGACAACCAGAGAATTATCTGAGGTCAGACACAATATTGTAGCCAACGATGTTCCTGTATCCACCGTACGTAATGTTATCAAGATGTTTAAGGCCCATGCCACTGTAGTCAACCTCACTGGACGTGGCCACAAGATGTTTAAGGCCCATGCCACTGTAGTCAACCTCACTGGACGTGGCCACAAGATGTTTAAGGCCCATGCCACTGTAGTCAACCTCACTGGACGTGGCCACAAGATGTTTAAGGCCCATGCCACTGTAGTCAACCTCACTGGACGTGGCCACAAGATGTTTAAGGCCCATGCCACTGTAGTCAACCTCACTGGACGTGGCCACAAGATGTTTAAGGCCCATGCCACTGTAGTCAACCTCACTGGACGTGGCCACAAGATGTTTAAGGCCCATGCCACTAGTCAACCTCACTGGACGTGGCCACAACAGACCACTTGATGGGAGATTGCAGTGAAGGATTGTTCCTATAGTGGAGAAAAGCACCTTGATCAACTGCCACACAGATTCAAGCTGACCTTCAGACACAAGATACGACAGTTTCAACTCGTTCCATCCGTCGCCAACTCAGTGAAAGGGGGTTATATGGTAGGAGACCCAGGAAGGACCCCACTGCTGAGAGAGAGACATAAGAAAGCCTGACTGCAATTTGCCAAAACACACCTGAACATGCCAAAATCTTTCTGGGAGAATGTCCTGTGGACAGATGAGAGCAAATTAGAGTGTTTTGGTAAAACACACCGTCTCTCTGTGTGTTTACAGAAAATAACTCCTTCCCTACAGTCAAACACAGAGGAGGTTCAGGGATGTTTTCTCTTCACTGCCTCTGACGCTGGGTGGCTTGAACGTGTGCACGGCATCATGAAATCAGGAGAAACCAGTGTCGGAAAGCTGGGTCTCCGTCGAAGGTCGTGGTTCTTCCAGCAGGACAACGACCCCAAACACACTTCAAAAAGCACCCAGGAAGGGTTCAAGACAAAACGCTGGACTGTTCTGAAGTGGCCAGCAGTGAGTCCAGATCTAAATCACATTGAAAACTTGAAAGATCTGAAAACAGCAGTTGTTGTTCACGCAACCAAAACAAACCCGCTCCATTACAAATCTAGATGATTCTATTGTCAACAAGACATGGTATCAGGCCCGTGGTGAAGGGGTGTTACATGTCAAAACCCCTCCGTTACAAATCTAGATGATTCTATTGTCAACAAGACATGGTATCAGGCCCGTGGTGAAGGGGTGTTACAGGGGAGGGGTCAGGCCCGTGGTGAAGGGGTGTTACATGTCAAAACCCCTCCATTACAAATCTAGATGATTCTATTGTCAACAAGACATGGTATCAGGCCCGTGGTGAAGGGGTGTTACATGTCAAAACCCCTCCATTACAAATCTAGATGATTCTATTGTCAACAAGACATGGTATCAGGCCCGTAGTGAAGGGGTGTTACATGTCAAAACCCCTCCATTACAAATCTAGATGATTCTATTGTCAACAAGACATGGTATCAGGCCCGTAGTGAAGGGGTGTTACAGGGGAGGGGTCAGGCCCGTGGTGAAGGGGTGTTACATGTCAAAACCCCTCCATTACAAATCTAGATGATTCTATTGTCAACAAGACATGGTATCAGGCCCGTAGTGAAGGGGTGTTACAGGGGAGGGGTCAGGCCCGTGGTGAAGGGGTGTTACATGTCAAAACCCCTCCATTACAAATCTAGATGATTCTATTGTCAACAAGACATGGTATCAGGCCCGTGGTGAAGGGGTGTTACATGTCAAAACCCCTCCATTACAAATCTAGATGATTCTATTGTCAACAAGACATGGTATCAAGAATGACAGAAAGAATTTAATCCTACAAATTCAAGGTTTACTTTCAGTTCCGTTGGTCTGTATCAAAATGTTATGTGCCAGTATTGCCTGGATGCCTCATTGACTAGGCTACAACAACAACTAATGGATGGATGCCCATGGATGCCTCCTACAACAACTAATGGATGGATGCCCATGGATGCCTCCTACAACAACTAATGGATGGATGCCCATGGATGCCTCCTACAACAACTAATGGATGGATGCCCATGGATGCCTCCTACAACAACTAATGGATGGATGCCCATGGATGCCTCCTACAACAACTAATGGATGGATGCCCATGGATGCCTCCTACAACAACTAATGGATGGATGCCCATGGATGCCTCCTACAACAACTAATGGATGGATGCCTCCTACAACAACTAATGGATGGATGCCTCCTACAACAACTAATGGATGGATGCCTCCTACAACAACTAATGGATGGATGCCCATGGATGCCTCCTACAACAACTAATGGATGGATGCCCATGGATGCCTCCTACAACAACTAATGGATGGATGCCCATGGATGCCTCCTACAACAACTAATGGATGGACATGTTCACGTTGTCGCAAATTACAAAATCAACAACAAAAATCACACGTGTCCTTTCACAGCAGTAAAGATGTAGGAGGAACATGTACGTTTATATTCATAATATATATATATTATACTGTATGTAATGTACCCTTACTGCTAGGACTAACTGGTGGTGTTAAATAGCTGTATATAATGTACCTTACTGCTAGGACTAACTGGTGGTGTTAAATAGCTGTATATAATGTACCTTACTGCTAGGACTAACTGGTGGTGTTAAATAGCTGTATGTAATGTACCTTACTGCTAGGACTAACTGGTGGTGTTAAATAGCTGTATGTAATGTACCCTTACTGCTAGGACTAACTGGTGGTGTTAAATAGCTGTATGTAATGTACCTTACTGCTGGACTAACTGGTGGTGTTAAATAGCTGTATGTAATGTACCCTTACTGCTGGACTAACTGGTGGTGTTAAATAGCTGTATGTAATGTACCCTTTCTGCTAGGACTAACTGGTGGTGTTAAATAGCTGTATATAATGTACCCTTACTGCTAGGACTAACTGGTGGTGTTAAATAGCTGTATGTAATGTACCCTTACTGCTAGGACTAACTGGTGGTGTTAAATAGCTGTATGTAATGTACCATTACTGCTGGACTAACTGGTGGTGTTAAATAGCTGTATATAATGTACCCTTACTGCTAGGACTAACTGGTGGTGTTAAATAGCTGTATGTAATGTACCCTTACTGCTAGGACTAACTGGTGGTGTTAAATAGCTGTATGTAATGTACCCTTACTGCTAGGACTAACTGGTGGTGTTAAATAGCTGTATGTAATGTACCCTTACTGCTAGGACTAACTGGTGGTGTTAAATAGCTGTATGTAATGTACCCTTACTGCTAGGACTAACTGGTGGTGTTAAATAGCTGTATGTAATGTACCTTACTGCTAGGACTAACTGGTGGTGTTAAATAGCTGTATATAATGTACCCTTACTGCTAGGACTAACTGGTGGTGTTAAATAGCTGTATATAATGTACCCTTACTGCTAGGACTAACTGGTGGTGTTTATTAGCTGTATATAATGTACCCTTACTGCTGGGACTAACTGGTGGTGTTAAATAGCTGTATATAATGTACCCTTACTGCTAGGACTAACTGGTGGTGTTTATTAGCTGTATATAATGTACCCTTACTGCTGGGACTAACTGGTGGTGTTAAATAGCTGTATATAATGTACCCTTACTGCTGGGACTAACTGGTGGAGTTAAATAGCTGTATATAATGTACCTTACTGCTGGACTAACTGGTGGTGTTAAATAGCTGTATATAATGTACCTTACTGCTGGACTAACTGGTGGTGTTAAATAGCTGTATGTAATGTACCCTTACTGCTGGACTAACTGGTGGTGTTAAATAGCTGTATGTAATGTACCCTTACTGCTAGGACTAACTGGTGGTGTTAAATAGCTGTATGTAATGTACCCTTACTGCTAGGACTAACTGGTGGTGTTAAATAGCTGTATATAATGTACCCTTACTGCTGGACTAACTGGTGGTGTTAAATAGCTGTATGTAATGTACCCTTACTGCTAGGACTAACTGGTGGTGTTAAATAGCTGTATGTAATGTACCCTTACTGCTGGACTAACTGGTGGTGTTAAATAGCTGTATGTAATGTACCCTTTCTGCTAGGACTAACTGGTGGTGTTAAATAGCTGTATGTAATGTACCCTTACTGCTAGGACTAACTGGTGGTGTTAAATAGCTGTATGTAATGTACCATTACTGCTGGACTAACTGGTGGTGTTAAATAGCTGTATATAATGTACCCTTACTGCTAGGACTAACTGGTGGTGTTAAATAGCTGTATGTAATGTACCCTTACTGCTAGGACTAACTGGTGGTGTTAAATAGCTGTATGTAATGTACCCTTACTGCTAGGACTAACTGGTGGTGTTAAATAGCTGTATGTAATGTACCCTTACTGCTAGGACTAACTGGTGGTGTTAAATAGCTGTATGTAATGTACCCTTACTGCTAGGACTAACTGGTGGTGTTAAATAGCTGTATGTAATGTACCTTACTGCTAGGACTAACTGGTGGTGTTAAATAGCTGTATATAATGTACCCTTACTGCTAGGACTAACTGGTGGTGTTAAATAGCTGTATATAATGTACCCTTACTGCTAGGACTAACTGGTGGTGTTTATTAGCTGTATATAATGTACCCTTACTGCTGGGACTAACTGGTGGTGTTAAATAGCTGTATATAATGTACCCTTACTGCTAGGACTAACTGGTGGTGTTTATTAGCTGTATATAATGTACCCTTACTGCTGGGACTAACTGGTGGTGTTAAATAGCTGTATATAATGTACCCTTACTGCTGGGACTAACTGGTGGAGTTAAATAGCTGTATATAATGTACCTTACTGCTAGGACTAACTGGTGGTGTTAAATAGCTGTATGTAATGTACCCTTACTGCTAGGACTAACTGGTGGTGTTAAATAGCTGTATATAATGTACCTTACTGCTAGGACTAACTGGTGGTGTTAAATAGCTGTATGTAATGTACCCTTACTGCTAGGACTAACTGGTGGTGTTAAATAGCTGTATGTAATGTACCCTTACTGCTGGACTAACTGGTGGTGTTAAATAGCTGTATGTAATGTACCCTTACTGCTGGACTAACTGGTGGTGTTAAATAGCTGTATATAATGTACCTTACTGCTGGACTAACTGGTGGTGTTAAATAGCTGTATGTAATGTACCCTTACTGCTGGACTAACTGGTGGTGTTAAATAGCTGTATATAATGTACCTTACTGCTAGGACTAACTGGTGGTGTTAAATAGCTGTATATAATGTACCCTTACTGCTAGGACTAACTGGTGGTGTTAAATAGCTGTATGTAATGTACCCTTACTGCTAGGACTAACTGGTGGTGTTAAATAGCTGTATATAATGTACCCTTACTGCTAGGACTAACTGGTGGTGTTAAATAGCTGTATGTAATGTACCCTTACTGCTAGGACTAACTGGTGGTGTTAAATAGCTGTATGTAATGTACCCTTACTGCTAGGACTAACTGGTGGTGTTAAATAGCTGTATATAATGTACCTTACTGCTGGGACTAACTGGTGGTGTTAAAAAGCTGTATATAATGTACCCTTACTGCTAGGACTAACTGGTGGTGTTTATTAGCTGTATATAATGTACCCTTACTGCTGGGACTAACTGGTGGTGTTAAATAGCTGTATATAATGTACCCTTACTGCTGGGACTAACTGGTGGTGTTAAATAGCTGTATGTAATGTACCTTACTGCTGGACTAACTGGTGGTGTTAAATAGCTGTATATAATGTACCCTTACTGCTATGACTAACTGGTGGTGTTAAATAGCTGTATGTAATGTACCCTTACTGCTGGACTAACTGGTGGTGTTAAATAGCTGTATGTAATGTACCCTTACTGCTAGGACTAACTGGTGGTGTTAAATAGCTGTATGTAATGTACCCTTACTGCTAGACTAACTGGTGGTGTTAAATAGCTGTATGTAATGTACCCTTACTGCTAGGACTAACTGGTGGTGTTAAATAGCTGTATGTAATGTACCCTTACTGCTAGGACTAACTGGTGGTGTTAAATAGCTGTATGTAATGTACCCTTACTGCTAGGACTAACTGGTGGTGTTAAATAGCTGTATGTAATGTACCCTTACTGCTGGACTAACTGGTGGTGTTAAATAGCTGTATATAATGTACCTTACTGCTGGACTAACTGGTGGTGTTAAATAGCTGTATATAATGTACCCTTACTGCTAGGACTAACTGGTGGTGTTAAATAGCTGTATATAATGTACCCTTACTGCTGGACTAACTGGTGGTGTTAAATAGCTGTATATAATGTACCCTTACTGCTGGACTAACTGGTGGTGTTAAATAGCTGTATGTAATGTACCCTTACTGCTGGACTAACTGGTGGTGTTAAATAGCTGTATGTAATGTACCCTTACTGCTAGGACTAACTGGTGGTGTTAAATAGCTGTATATAATGTACCCTTACTGCTAGGACTAACTGGTGGTGTTAAATAGCTGTATGTAATGTACCCTTACTGCTAGGACTAACTGGTGCTGTTAAATAGCTGTATATAATGTACCTTACTGCTGGACTAACTGGTGGTGTTAAATAGCTGTATGTAATGTACCCTTACTGCTGGACTAACTGGTGGTGGTAAATAGCTGTATATAATGTACCCTTACTGCTAGGACTAACTGGTGGTGTTAAATAGCTGTATGTAATGTACCCTTACTGCTAGGACTAACTGGTGGTGTTAAATAGCTGTATGTAATGTACCCTTACTGCTGGACTAACTGGTGGTGGTAAATAGCTGTATATAATGTACCCTTACTGCTAGGACTAACTGGTGGTGTTAAATAGCTGTATATAATGTACCTTACTGCTGGACTAACTGGTGGTGTTAATCTTTCTAGCGCAGGCGTTCCGCTAACTGAAACCCTCGACAACATTCCGCTGAAAAGGCAGCGCGGGAAATTCAAAAATATTTTTTTGAAATATGTAACTTTCACACATTAACCTTTTCTCAATAGGGGGTGCTGTTGGCACTTTGTAATAATTTCGTTCCCAAATTAAACTGCCTCGTACTCAATTTTTGCTCGTACAATATGCATATTATTATTACTATTGGATAGAAAACACTCTCTAGTTTCTAAAACCGTTTGAATTATATCTGTGAGTAAAACAGAACTGGACTTAGAGCAATTTTCTTATGAGGATGTGAGAATGCTGAATTCTGCAAGCTGTTCTGAGATCTGTTTATAAATCTGCCTGTCTTCTATTGGTTGAGATGCACTGCATACGTCTTCCCCTGGGTGTCAGCGAATAGTGAGAGTTGAAATGGGGTTGCTAGGCAGAACTGAGAGGTTATAAATGGCCTGGGAACGAAGGGTCCGGTCTTTGTTCACTTCGCTCTGACGCAGGAAGGACCTCTGGCTGTGGCTCTAGAACGCTCCGGTTATAGGCCTTAGATATATCCGGCCATGTTTTTATTCGTTATAGGTGTTAAAGACATCATAATGTTGTTATATTAAACCGAGTTATATCAGTTTATATCGGTATATTGCGATTTTCGGATATTTAATCGTCCTGCGTTTTAGTGAGTCGGAGACGTCTTTGCCACATGGCTAATGTTTACTGCTAAATCGAACGTTGAAGAGGACAATCTACAACCAAGCAACGATTCTTTGGGACTAAGGACACCTTGCCCAATATTCTGATGGAAGCTCATCAAATAGTAAGAAGTATTTATGATGTTAATTCGTTGTTCTGTTGAAAAATGTAGAACAGATATTCTGCCAATAATCTAGGTGCGGTCTCGCTTTAACGCACGCTGTATGTTGTAGTAACGTTAATTTTAAAAATCTAACACAGCGATTGCATTAAGAACTAATGTATCTTTCATTTGCTGTCCAACCTGTATTTTTTTGTCAAGTTTATGATTAGTTATCGATTAGGTGCCTCTCCCAAGATTTCTCCCGACATATTGTTGGCAGCCTGGCTACTTTTCTCATTGTATAACCACGATTTGTGCCGCTAAATATGCACATTTTCGAACAAACTCTATATGTATTGTGTAATATGATGTTATAGGACTGTCATCTGATGAAGTTTTGAGAAGGTTAGTCAAAAATGTAATATCTTTTGCTGGTTTATTCGCTATCGCTAACGTGCATGAATCAATGCTGCTGTGTGGTTGCCTATTGTAGTAAGCTAATATAATGCTATATTGTGTTTTCGCTGTAAAACACTTAAAAAATCTGAAATATTGGCTGGATTCACAAGATCTTTGTCTTTCATTTGCTGTACGCTGTGTATTTTTCAGAAATGTTTTATGATGAGTATTTAGGTAATTCACGTTGCTCTCTGTAGTTATTCTAGTCGCTTTGGTGAGAGTTGTGATGGTGGCTGCAATGGTAAACTATGATTTATACCTGAAATATGCACATTTTTCTAACAAAACATATGCTATACAATAAATATGTTATCAGACTGTCATCTGATGAAGTTGTTTCTTGGTTAGTGGCTATTTATATCTTTATTTGGTCGAATTTGTGATAGCTACCTATGCAGGAAAAAAATGGTGGAGTAAAAAAAGTGGTGTCTTTTGCTAACGTGGTTAGCTAATAGATTTACATATTGTGTCTTCCCTGTAAAACATTTTAAAAATCAGAAATGATGGCTGGATTCACAAGATGTGTATCTTTCATCTGGTGTCTTGGACTTGTGATTTAATGATATTTAGATGCTAGTATTTACTTGTGACGCTATGCTAGGCTATGCTAGTCAGCTTTTTTACTGATGGGGGTGCTCCCGGATCCGGGATTGTGTGGAAGTAGAAGTTAACAAGTCCAATAGAGCAAATGAAAGATAAACATCTTGTTAATCTACCCATCGTGTCCGATTTCAAAAAGGCTTTACAGCGAAAGCACATACATTGGCGCGTAACGTGCAGTAATGTTTTGATTCCAAAACATCTGGTGATTTTGCAGATAGCCACAGAAATCCCAGAAATACTCATAATAAACATCGATAAAAGATACAATTGTTATTCACAGAATTAAAGATAAACTTCTCCTTAATGCAACCGCTGTGTCAGATTTCAAAAAAACTTTACTGAAAAAGCATATTCTGAGTACGGCGCTCAGGGCCCAATCCAGCCAAAGAAATATTTGCCATGTTGGAGTCAACAGAAGTTAGAAATAACATTATAAATATTCACTTACCTTTTGATGATCTTCATCAGAATGCACTCCCAGGAATCCCAGTTCAACAATAAATGACTGATTTGTTCCATAAAGTTCCATAAAGTCCATAATTTATGTCCAAATAGCCACTAGTTGTTAGCGTGTTTAGCCCAGTAATCCATCTTCACTAGGTCCAGACAAAAACTCAAAGTTCCGTTACAGGTCGTAGAAACAAACCTCAGATTTCCCACTTCCTGGTTGGATTTTTTCTCAGGTTTTCGCCTGCCATATGAGTTCTGTTATACTCACCGACATCATTCAAACAGTTTTAGAAACTTCATGGTGTTTTCTATCCAAATCTACTAATTATATGCATATTCTAGCTTTTATGGCTGAGTAGAAGGCAGGTTAATTTGGGCATGCTTTTCATCCAAAATTCCGAATGCTGCCCCCGTACCCTAGTGGAGTTGAATGATATTTGCCCTATATCTTGATGTACTTTTTTTTTGTTAAAGGCTCCATTGTTAGGGCAAATAGGAGACTGGACGCTGGACAGCCTTGACAAGTACCACTCTTCATATGTTATGGGTATGCTTGTCACCTGCAAGGACTAGGAAGTTTAAAATAAAATAAAAACTAACCAAATAGCCCCAAGCACAGGCAAAATCCTAGAGTATGACTGGGTGACAAATTCACCTTTCAGCAGGACAATAACCCAATACACAAGGCCAGATATACAGTGCATTCGTAAAGTTTTCAGACCCCTTGACTTTTTTACAAATTTTGTTACGTTACTGCCTTATTCTAAAATTGGTTAAATCGTTTTTTTAATTGCTCTTAACTGCTAGGCTACCTACAGCCCATTAAACCACATGATAAGATAGTTTTATCACATGGAGGTTTCATTCAAGTCTCTGTTTAATATTTAACTTGAAACTGTTTGTCTTTAGCAGGAGAGCGACCAGACTCTCACTCTGACAGCGGGGAGAGTCATTCAGGGGAACCAGACCCAGAGACGTCCAAACCAGCAAGACGACACCACTGCTCCCAGTGTGGAAAAACTTTTAACCGATCACAACACCTGAAATTACATGAGAGAACACACACAGGAGAAAGGCCTTACCACTGTTCCCAGTGTGGAAAGAGTTTTATCCAATCACAACACCTGAAATTACACATTAGAACACACACAGGAGAAAAGCCTTACCACTGTTCCCAGTGTGGAAAGAGTTTTAGTCAGTTATCGAGCCTAAAAATTCATAAGCGAATACACTCTGGAGAGAAGCCTTACCACTGTTCCCAGTGTGGAAAAAGTTTTGTCCAAGCAGAACATCTGAAATTACACAAGAGAACACACACAGGAGAAAAGCCTTACCACTGTACCCAGTGTGGAAAGAGTTATAGCCAATCACAAGAACTGAAATTACACAAGAGAACACACATAGGAGAAAAGCCTTACCACTGTTCCCAGTGTGGAAAGAGTTTTAGTCAGTTATCGAGCCTAAAAATTCATAAGCGAATACACTCTGGAGAGAAGCCTTACCACTGTTCCCAGTGTGGAAAAAGTTTTGTCCAAGCAGAACATCTGAAATTACACAAGAGAACACACACAGGAGAAAAGCCTTACCACTGTACCCAGTGTGGAAAGAGTTATAGCCGATCACAAGATCTGACAGTACACAAGAGAACACACACAGGAGAAAAGCCTTACCGCTGCTCCCAGTGTGGAAAAAGGTTTATCCATTCACAACAACTGAAAGTACACAAGAGAATACACACAGGAGAAAAGCCTTACCACTGTTCCCAGTGTGGAATGAGTTTTCGGGTGTTATCGAGCCTGAAAAGTCATAAGCAAATACACTCTGGAGAGAAGTCTTACACATGTTCCCATTGTGGTAAGAGTTTTAAGTTGGTAGGGAATCTGACATCGCATGTGAGCACACACAACAAGGAAAAGCTCTACCAATGTTCCTTGTGTGGAAAGCGGTTTACCCAGTTGGAAGCCCTGATTATGCATGACAGGACACACGCAGGAGGGGATAAGACCTACCACTGCTCCCAGTGTGGAAAGAGATTTAATTGGTTAAGGCACCTGAATAAGCATGAAAGAATACATACACAGGAGGAGAAGACATACCACTGCTCTCATTGTGGAAAGACATTTTCCCAGTTAGAGGACCTGAAATCACATGAGAGAATAGAGAGGCTGTGTTCTGACTTGAGTTTTTGACTGATCATTTGTGTTTTTGTTTCATCCTCATGAAATCAAATTGTATGAAACCAGAATACGGTTTTACTTTTGTTGTTATTTCATTTCGAGACATGATCATGTCTAATATCAGATTAAATATTTAAAAATGTCTATTGGGTTTTGATTATGAGCTTTGATTGATTGATTTGATACAAGTATAAACCCTCTGATGTTGTTCATCATACGATTTTCTATTGCAAAATGTAAATTATTATATAAGTAAGTAAGTAGCCTTGCACAAGCCTTTGTGTTTGTATTTATTATGGATCCCCCCCCTACTCTTCCTGGGGTCCAGCAACATTAAGGCAGTTAAACATTTTAAAAACATTACAAAACATTTAAAAAACATATTTCACAACATATTAAGTGTGTTCCCTCAGGCCTCTACTCTACTACCACATGTCTAGAACACTAAATCCATGTGTACGTGTGTGTATAGACCCCCGACTTTCCAACCTGAAGATCAGTGACGTCATGATTTGACCTTGTTTTTTTCAGAGTTCCCAGTTGTCTCGAGAGTCCCGTTATTCCACCGTGTCTTGAGAGTCCCGTTATTCCACCATGTCTTGAGAGTCCCGTTATTCCACCATGTCTTGAGAGTCCCGTTAGTCCACCATGTCTTGAGAGTCCCGTTATTCCACCATGTCTTGAGAGTCCCGTTATTCCACCATGTCTTGAGAGTCCCGTTATTCCACCATGTCTTGAGAGTCCCGTTATTCCACCATGTCTTGAGAGTCCCGTTATTCCACCATGTCTTGAGAGTCCCGTTATTCCACCATGTCTTGAGAGTCCCGTTACCACCATGTCTTGAGAGTCCCGTTACCACCATGTCTTGAGAGTCCCGTTATTCCACCATGTCTTGAGAGTCCCGTTATTCCACCATGTCTTGAGAGTCCCGTTATTCCACCATGTCTTGAGAGTCCCGTTATTCCACCATGTCTTGAGAGTCCCGTTATTCCACCATGTCTTGAGAGTCCCGTTATTCCACCATGTCTTGAGTCCCGTTATTCCACCATGTCTTGAGAGTCCCGTTATTCCACCATGTCTTGAGAGTCCCGTTATTCCACCATGTCTTGAGAGTCCCGTTATTCCACCGTGTCTACAGAGTCCCGTTATTCCACCGTGTCTACAGAGTCCCGTTATTCCACCGTGTCTACAGAGTCCCGTTATTCCACCGTGTCTACAGAGTCCCGTTATTCCACCGTGTCTACAGAGTCCCGTTATTCCACCGTGTCTACAGAGTCCCGTTATTCCACCGTGTCTACAGAGTCCCGTTATTCCACCGTGTCTACAGAGTCCCGTTATTCCACCGTGTCTTGAGAGTCCCGTTATTCCACCGTGTCTTGAGAGTCCCGTTATTCCACCGTGTCTTGAGAGTCCCGTTATTCCACCGTGTCTTGAGAGTCCCGTTATTCCACCGTGTCTTGAGAGTCCCGTTATTCCACCGTGTCTTGAGAGTCCCGTTATTCCACCGTGTCTTGAGAGTCCCGTTATTCCACCGTGTCTTGAGAGTCCCGTTATTCCACCGTGTCTTGAGAGTCCCGTTATTCCACCGTGTCTTGAGAGTCCCGTTATTCCACCGTGTCTTGAGAGTCCCGTTATTCCACCGTGTCTTGAGAGTCCCGTTATTCCACCGTGTCTTGAGAGTCCCGTTATTCCACCGTGTCTTGAGAGTCCCGTTATTCCACCGTGTCTTGAGAGTCCCGTTATTCCACCGTGTCTTGAGAGTCCTGTTATTCCACCATGTCAGAGAAAACACTGTTGATGATTGCAAAAAAGGATTTGATGAATGCAACATATTTTTCTGGAATAAAATAATATTCATATTTTTTAACTGTTAGCTACTAGTGGACATTCATTATATACATCTATGTATTGTTACACCATGCAGGAGGAGTAAAGACCTAGTCTGTTCATTATATACATCTATGTATTGTTACACCACGCAGGAGGAGTAAAGACCTAGCCTGTTCATTATATACATCTATGTATTGTTACACCACGCAGGAGGAGTAAAGACCTAGTCTGTTCATTATATACATCTATGTATTGTTACACCACGCAGGAGGAGTAAAGACCTAGTCTGTTCATTATATACATCTATGTATTGTTACACCACGCAGGAGGAGTAAAGACCTAGTCTGTTCATTATATACATCTATGTATTGTTACACCACGCAGGAGGAGTAAAGACCTAGTCTGTTCATTATATACATCTATGTATTGTTACACCACGCAGGAGGAGTAAAGACCTAGTCTGTTCATTATATACATCTATGTATTGTTACACCACGCAGGAGGAGTAAAGACCTAGTCTGTTCATTATATACATCTATGTATTGTTACACCACGCAGGAGGAGTAAAGACCTAGTCTGTTCATTATATACATCTATGTATTGTTACACCACGCAGGAGGAGTAAAGACCTAGCTGTTCTTTTTAATATTATCTGTTAGTCTACTTCATTAATATGAAATTGCCTTACGCACTGTTCAGATGCTGAATTTAAGGTGAGTTGAATTGAATAGAAAAATGGCAACAGTAAACATGTTGACCCTCATGAATGATGCACCGCCCCCTTTGGGCCAATCAGTGTAATTTAGCAAATGCCGGATCTAATGCAAAAACATATAATTCACCCAAGTTTCGTCAAAATTAGCCCAGTGGGGTCTGAGATATAATTTGGGTTAGCTAGACTCATATCCCTGAGCATGTGTGCCAAATTTCACCACTCTGAGTCAAACAGATCCCCACCGTGCGGTAGATACGAATGTTCTTGCATATATTGAGTCTTGACAGTGTTTGCAACATGTGTACCAAGTTTTGTTACAATACGAACATCCTTGACTGATTTACGTGCCAGACCACGCCCACCTGCAGGGTGATTGGTCAAATAGCAGCCATTTTATTTTAAGTCTGGAAAATATTGTGTTTAGAGTCTTTTGGCCATAGATGCCACATATCAAGTTTGGTGCAGATCGATCATTCGGTGCCAGAAGAGTAGAGTTTTCAGTGTTTTCCACAAAATTCCAAAAGTTACCACAGTCACAAAGTCAGAAGGTCCGCCTACTTGACCAATCAGATGAGGAGTGTATTCCGATTTGCATGAAACACATTTTTTTTAAATTACATTCGGAAAGCATTCAGACCCCTTGCCTTTTCCACATTTTGTGACGTTACAGCCTTATTCTAAAATGGATTAAATATATAAAAATGCTCATCAATCTACACACGATACCCCATAATGACAAAGCGAAAACAGGTTTTTAGAAATGTTTGCAAATGTATTAAAAATTGAGAAAAAAAATGAAATAACTTGTTTAAGTATTCAGACCCTCTGCTATGAGTCTCGAAAATGACCTCCGGTGCATCCTGTTTCCGTTGATCATCCTTGAGATGTTTCTCCAACTTCATTGGGAGTCCACCTGTGGTAAATTCAATTGATTGGACATGATTTTATATATAAGGTCCCACAGTTGACAGTGCATGTCAGAGCAAAAACCAAGCCATGAGGTTGAACGTAGAGCTCCGAGACAGGATTGTGTTGAGGCACAGATCTAGGGAAGGGTACCAAAACATGTCTGCAGCATTGAAGGTCCCCAGGAACACAGTGGCCTCCATCATTCTTAAACGGAAGAAGTTTGGAACCACCAAGACTCTTCCTAGAGTTGGCCGCCAGGCCAAACTGACCAATCAGGGGAGAAGGGCCTTGGTCAGGGAGGTGATCGAGGGAAAGATGAACGGAGAAAAGTACAGAGAGATTCTTGATGAAAACCTGCTCCAGAGCACTCAGGACCTCAGACTGGGGCGAAGGTTCACCTTCCAACAGAACAACGACCCTAAGCACACAGCCAAGACAACGCAGGAGTGGCTTCGGGCCAAGTCTCTGAATGTCATTGAGTGGCCCGGACTTGAATCAAGTTTATTTTTTATATAGCCCTTCGTACATCAGCTAATATCTCGAAGTGCTGTACAGACACCCAGCCTAAAACTCCAAACAGCAAGCAATGCAGGTGTATAAGCACGGTAGCTAGGAAAAACTCCCTAGAAAGGCCAAAACCTAGGAAGAAACCTAGAGAGGAACCGGGCTATGAGGGGTGGCCAGTCCTCTTCTGGCTGTGCCGGGTGGAGATTATAACAGAACATGGCCAAGATGTTCAAATGTTCATAAATGACCAGCATGGTCAAATAATAATCAGGAGTAAATGTCAGTTGGCTTTTCATAGCCGATCATTAAGAGTATCTCTACCGCTCCTGCGGTCTCTAGAGAGTTGAAAACAGCAGGCCTGGGACAGGTAGCACGTCTGGTGGACAGGTCAGGGTTCATAGCCGCAGGCAGAACAGTTGAAACTGGAACAGCAGCAAGGCCAGGTGGACTGGGGACAGCAAGGAGTCATCATGCCCGGTAGTCCTGACGCATGGTCCTAGGGCTCAGGTCCTCCGAGAGAGAGAAAGAAAGAGAGAAGGAGAGAATTAGAGAGAGCATACTTAAATTCACACAGGACACCGGATAAGTACTCCAGATATAACCAACCGACCCTAGCCCCCCGACACATAAACTACTGCAGCATAAATACTGGAGGCTGAGACAGGAGGGGTCAGGAGACACTGTGGCCCCATCCGATGATACCCCCGGACAGGGCCAAACAGGAAGGATATAACCCCACCCACTTTGCCAAAGCACAGCCCCCGCACCACTAGAGGGATATCTTCAACCACCAACTTACAATCCTGAGACAAGGCTGAGTATAGCCCACAAAGATCTCCACCACAGCACAAACCAAGGAGGGGCGCCAACCCAGACAGGAAGATCACGTCAGTAACTCAACCCACTCAAGTGACGCACCCCTCCTAGGGACGGCATGAAAGAGCACCAGTAAGCCAGTGACTCAGACCCTGTAATAGGGTTAGAGGCAGAGAATCCCAGTGGAGAGAGGGGAACCGGCCTCGGGCGGTTCGTTGCTCCAGAGCCTTTCCGTTCACCTTCACACTCCTGGGCCAGACTACACTCAATCATATGACCTACTGAAGAGATAAGTCTTCAGTAAAGACTTAAAGGTTGAGACCGAGTCTGCGTCTCTCACATGGGTAGGCAGACCATTCCATAAAAATGGAGATCTATAGGAGAAAGCCCTGCCTCCAGCTGTTTGCTTAGAAATTCTAGGGACAATTAGGAGGCCTGCGTCTTGTGACCGTAGCGTACGTGTAGGTATGTACGGCAGGACCAACTCGGAAAGATAGGTAGGAGCAAGCCCATGTAACGCTTTATAGGTTAACAGTAAAACCTTGAAATCAGCCCTTGCCTTAACAGGAAGCCAGTGTAAAGCGGAACCTTGAGGAACACCGAAATGTACAGTTGATTTGTCAGAGGACAAACCATTCACAGAGACAAACTGATATCTTTCCGACAGATAAGATCTACACCAGGCCAGAACTTGTCCGTGTAGACCAATTTGGGTTTCCAGTCTCTCCAAAAGAATGTGGTGATCGATGGTATCAAAGGCAGCACTAAGGTCTAGTAGCACGAGGACAGATGCAGAGCCTCGGTCTGATGCCATTAAAAGGTCATTTACCACCTTCACAAGTGCAGTCTCAGTGCTATGATGGGGTCTAAAACCAGACTGAAGCATTTCGTATACATTGTTTGTCTTCAGGAAGGCAGTGAGTTGCTGCGCAACAGCTTTTTCTGAAATTTTTGAGAGGAATGGAAGATTCGATATAGGCCGATAGTTTTTTATATTTTCTGGGTCAAGGTTTGGCTTTTTCAAGAGAGGCTTTATTACTGCCACTTTTAGTGAGTTTGGTACACATCCGGTGGATAGAGAGCCGTTTATTATGTTCAACATAGGAGGGCCAAGCACATGAAGCAGCTCTTTCAGTAGTTTAGTTGGAATAGGATCCAGTATGCAGCTTGAAGGTTTAGAGGCCATGATTATTTTCATCATTGTGTCAAGAGATATAGTACTAAAACACTTAAGTGTCTCTCTTGATCCTAGATCCTGGCAGAGTTGTGCAGACTCAGGACAGCTAAGCTTTGGAGGAATACGCAGATTTAAAGAGGAGTCCGTAAATTGCTTTCTAATGATCATGATCTTTTCCTCAAAGAAGTTCATGAAATTATTACTGCTGAAGTGAAAGCCATCCTCACTTGGGGAATGCTGCTTTTTAGTTAGCTTTGCAACAGTATCAAAAATAAATTTTGGATTGTTCTTATTTTCCTCAATTAAGTTGGAAAAGTAGGATGATCGAGCAGCAGTGAGGGCTCTTCGATACTGCACGGTACTGTCTTTCCAAGCTAGTCGGAAGACTTCCAATTTTGTGTGGTGCCATTTCCGTTCCAATTTTCTGGAAGCTTGCTTCAGAGCTCGGGTATTTTCTGTATACCAGGGAGCTAGTTTTCTTATGACAAATGTTTTTAGTTTTTAGGGGTGCAACTGCATCTAGGGTATTGCACAAGGTTAAATTGAGTTCCTCAGTTAGGTGGTTAACTGATTTTTGTCCTCTGACGTCCTTGGGTAGGCAGAAGGCGTCTGGAAGGGCATCAAGGAATCTTTGTGTTGTCTGAGAATTTATAGCACGACTTTTGATGCTCCTTGGTTGGGGTCTGAGCAGATTATTTGTTGCGATTGCAAACGTAATAAAATGGTGGTCCGATAGTCCAGGATTATGAGGAAAAACATTAAGATCTACAACATTTATTCCATGGGACAAAACTAGGTCCAGAGTATGACTGTGGCAGTGAGTAGGTCCAGAGACATGTTGGACAAAACCCACTGAGTCGATGATGGCTCCAAAAGCCTTTTGGAGTGGGTCTGTGGACTTTTCCATATGAATATTAAAATCACCAAAAATTATAATATTATCTGCTATATTATCTGCTAGGAATTCAGGGAACTCAGTGAGGAACGCTGTATATGGCCCAGGAGGCCTGTAAACAGTAGCTATAAAAAGTGATTGAGTAGGCTGCATAGATTTCATGACTAGAAGCTCAAAAGACGAAAACGTCATTTTTTTTTTTTGTAAATTGAAATTTTCTATCGTAAATGTTAGCAACACCTCCGCCTTTGCGGGATGCACGGGGGATATGGTCACTAGTGTAACCAGGAGGTGAGGCCTCATTTAACACAGTAAATTCATCAGGCTTAAGCCATGTTTCAGTCAGGCCAATCACATCAAGATTATGATCAGTGATTAGTTCATTGACTATAACTGCCTTTGAAGTGAGGGATCTAACATTAAGTAGCCCTATTTTGAGATGTGAGGTATCACGATCTCTTTCAATAATGGCAGGAATGGAGGAGGTCTTTATCCTAGTAAAATTGCTAAGGCGAACACCGCCATGTTAAGTTTTGCCCAACCTAGGTCGAGGCACAGACACAGTCTCAATGGGGATAGCTGAGCTGACTACACTGACTATGCTAGTGGCAGACTCCACTAAGCTGGCAGGTTGGCTAACAGCCTGCTGCCTGGCCTGCACCCTATTTCATTGTGGAGCTAGAGGAGTTAGAGCCCTGTCTATGTTGGTAGATAAGATGAGAGCACCCCTCCAGCTAGAATGGAGTCCGTCACTCCTCAGCAGGTCTGGCTTGGTCCTGTTTGTGGGTGAGTCCCAGAAAGAGGGCCAATTATCTACAAATTCTATCTTTTGGGAGGGGCAGAAAACAGTTTTCAACCAGCGATTGAGTTGTGAGACTCTGCTGTAGAGCTCATCACTCCCCCTAACTGGGAGGGGGCCAGAGACAATTACTCGATGCCGACACATCTTTTTAGCTGATTTACACGCTGAAGCTATGTTGCGCTTGGTGACCTCTGACTGTTTCATCCTAACATCGTTGGTGCCGACGTGGATAACAATATCTCTATACTCTCTACACTCGCCAGTTTTAGCTTTAGCCAGCACCATCTTCAGATTAGCCTTAACGTCGGTAGCCCTGCCCCCTGGTAAACAGTGTATGATCGCTGGGTGATTCGTTTTAAGTCTTGATGAACTTGATTGAACATCTCTGGAGAGACCTGAAAATAGCTGGTCCCCATCCAACCTGACAGAGCTTGAGAGGATCTGCAGAGAAGAATGGGAGAAACTCCCCAAATATAGGTTAGCCAAGCTTGTAGCGTCATACCCAAGAAGACTCAAGGCTGTAATCGCTGCCCAAGGTGCTTCAACAAAGTACTGAGTCTGGATATTTATGTAAATGTCATATGTGTTTTTATTTTATACATTTGATCATTTGATCATTTCAAACAACCTGTTTTTGCTTTGTCATCGGGTATTGTGTGTATATTGATGACGAGAGAAAAAAACAGCTCAATCAATTTTAGAACAAGCAGTCTGAATACTTTCTGAATGCTCTGTAACGTAACAAAATGTGGAAAAAGTTAAGCAGTCTGAGTACTTTCTGAATGCTCTGTAACGTAACAAAATGTGGAAAAAGTTAAGCAGTCTGAATACTTTCTGAATGCTCTGTAACGTAACAAAATGTGGAAAAAGTTAAGCAGTCTGAATACTTTCTGAATGCTCTGTAACGTAACAAAATGTGGAAAAAGTTAAGCAGTCTGAATACTTTCTGAATGCTCTGGAACGTAACAAAATGTGGAAAAAGTTAAGCAGTCTGAATACTTTCTGAATGCTCTGTAACGTAACAAAATGTGGAAAAAGTTAAGCAGTCTGAATACTTTCTGAATGCTCTGTAACGTAACAAAATGTGGAAAAAGTTAAGCAGTCTGAATACTTTCTGAATGCTCTGTATCTTGAGAGTTCAAGTTTGGGAACCAAATATCTGAATACATTCGGGAACAAGAATTGGCAACGTCACTCAAACTCACAGCATTGAGAAAGGACCAATGTCCCTAACATTCATAACATTGAGGAAGGACCAATGTCCCTAACATTCATAACATTGAGGAAGGACCAATGTCCCTAACATTCACAACATTGAGGAAGGACCAATGTCCCTAACATTCACAACATTGAGGAAGGACCAATGTCCCTAACATTCATAACATTGAGAAAGGACCAATGTCCCTAACATTCATAACATTGAGGAAGGACCGATATCCCTAACATTCAATAAAATTGAGGAAGAACCAATGTCACTAACATTCATAACATTGAGGAAGGACCAATGTCACTCACATTCACAACATTGAGGAAGGACCAATGTCCCTAACATTCACAACATTGAGGAAGGACCAATGTCCCTAACATTCACAACATTGAGGAAGGACCAATGTCCCTAACATTCATAACATTGAGGAAGGACCAATGTCCCTAACATTCACAACATTGAGGAAGGACCGATGTCCCTAACATTCACAACATTGCGAAAGGACAATTTTTTTGGTCAAAGGGTAAGTAGTATAGTCTTGTTTTAGATGCCTAGTAGCTAACTGTTAATACCCTCATCTAAAATGAGCTCGCTAGCTGGTTTGAGGGATTCCATTCCAAACACAGAGGAGTTATTCTATTGGACAGAGAAACGTTGTTAGTTTCCATACAAGCCTTTCATTCTAATAGTAATATATCATGTTGTTGACCTTCATCAGATGCCTTTAACAGGAAAACAACAGTTGGGAGAGGAACAGGCTCCTATTTAAATGGGGTTCCATTTCAAGTTGTTGGCACAAAGACGTATGAATGTCACCAAGAGGAAAGACAGACAAACAAAAGCCAAAGAGAAATATGAGGCTGAAATTAACAAGAAGACTGTAATTGCAAAGACAGATCACTGTAATTTATACCATACATATTTACAACATTAATTTCATTTGAATTGTGTTGAATTACTGACTAACAATGGAATATTCCTCAACAAAATGGAAGAAATGGGACTTTAAACAGGTGTCTCAACTCTGTGGTCACTAAAGATCCCATGACACTTATGAAGCTGGTCATCTGATTGGTTGAGGAGGAGGGCCTTCTGACTTAGTTGCTGTGGTAACTGGTGACGACCATGGGTCCCTGAGACAAATTGGTTCCTTGTGAGGAGAGGGACCTATGTACCGAATTTCATGACTTTGAGTAAAACGGGGTGAAGGGAGCATGACCTTTCAAAGTGTACATTTTCAATCTCTTGTTACAGCACCATCATCTGGCCAATCAGTGTAATTTTGTAAATGCCAGATCTCAATGGCAAGACGCATCATTCACCCAAGTTTCGTCAAAATCAGGCCAGTGCTGTCTGAGATATCGCACGTGACTAAGGTACGAACTTACTAACATACTAAAGTACTAACGGAATAAGACCGTTCCACAGTCACGTCCTCAAATTTCATCAAAGGGAACAATTAAGAGCAGCTTGGAACGGTTAAGAGCTTTGCTTGATGTACTGATTGGTTTCATACAACCGCTCTCAACACTGCAGCAGACTCCTATGGGGTCAAATTCACGCCATATGTATTGAATTCAAATCGTAAAAATGAAAAATAAAGTTGTGAATGTAAACATATTTCAAAATGAAGAAAAAATAAATAATGTAAAAAGACATTAAAAGCAAAACCCCAAAACTTGTAAGCAAATAATTAAGGCGAGAGCAAAACTCAATGACAAATGAATAAAATCAATATTTAAAATCGAATGCAAAAATCGTTTTCAGTTAAACTTTCTCAGCAACCAATCCTATTGAATACATTTTGCCTACGCTCTTGCCTGCATGTACTAACGCTGCTCGTATCTTTTCTTTCACTGCCAGTCTTTCGGAATGAGAGTTTTGTCATTATTTTTCCATGAAGGGCGGGGTTTTTAGAGGCAGGCGTTAACAATGAGTCTCCAGTGGTCCGCTGGTTTGTGAGTGACGGTTCGTCTGGCGTTGCTACTCTGATTGGTTGAGGATGAGCCAATCGCTGATTACTTTCTTTTGTACAACACCCCTCATTTCGACGTCACCACAATAGACTTCAATGACGTCAGTCTCAGACTGAAGTATGTAGCGAACGACAGAACAGTGGAATAATTCAGTTTGAATCGTCAGGCAACTCTGTCGCCAATCTTCCAAAGAGAAAGGGACGTATGTTTTTGTTTGATGCGGCGATAGAGCGCTGCATGAACCAGGGTTTAAATGCTCATGCAGATGCGCTGTAAAATCAAATCCAATTGTATTGGTCACAAACACATATTTAGCAGATGTTATTGCGGGTGTAGCGATATGATTGTGTTCCTAGATCCAACAGCGCAGTAGTATCTAACGATTCACAACAATACACACACATCTAAAAGTAAAATAATGGAATTAAGAAATATATACATATTAGGATGAGCAATGTAGCATTGACTAAAATACAGTAGAATACAGTATATGCATATGAAGTGGGTACAACAGTATGTAAACATTATTAAAGTGACTAGTGATTCCATGTCTATGTACATACGCCGGCAGCCTCTAATGTGCAGGGTTGAGTAACCGGGTGGAAACCAGCTCGGTGATAGTTAAAAAACAGTCTGATGGCCTTGAGATAGAAGCTGTTTTTCAGTCTCTAGGTCCCAGCTATGTAGATGTCTCGTCATTGTTGGTAATCAGGCTGTTGTGTCTTATAGTATTTAAATTCTCTCTTTACGAAATCCGCACTAATCCAGCAACACACGCTTCACTTTGTACGTTTACATTAAATATTACACTTCGATGAAACAAATGTTTGCACCCCAAAAATTTAATGAATACAACTGCGTTACCCACTCCAGTCAGCAGATGGCGATGGGCATATTTCAGGCAATACCGCTAGTGTGACGTCTAATGTAGTGGACGGGACACTTCATCAACAGTAACAACAGTTAGTCAGCCACCTCCGTAGCCAACATTGCTGAAAACAGTCACTGTGTTTTAAACATACTTCTGTCGTGTCTACTTGTTGGCCCATTTACTGTAACGTTAATATTTACGTTGTTTGTCAGGTAGCTGGCTTGCTAAATTAGCTTTGCACTAGGCTAATCGCTAATGCTAAGTAGCTAGCTAGTTAACATCCCCGACCATGAGTTCACTAAGCCACTCTGATAAAGAAGAGGTCTGCTGGACGGAGGAAGAAGAAGAGGCTGTTACAGTTAAACAAGAAGTAGAAAACGAGGCTGTTACTGTGAAAGAAGAGGAGGAAGAAGCTTTCAGAGTGAAAGAGGAGGTGGATGTTACTGTGAAAGAAGAGGAGGAAGAAGTTACTGTGACAGAAGAGAAAGAAGCTTTCAGAGTCAAAGAGGAGGAGGATGTTACTGTGAAAGAAGAAGAGAAAGAAGCTTTCAGAGTGAAAGAGGAGGAGGAAGAAGTTTTCGGAGTGAAGATAGAGGGGGAGATTACTGTCACGTTGAAAGAGGAAGAAGAGGAGGGGGAGATTACTGTCACGTTGAAAGAGGAAGAAGAGGAGGGGCAGATTACTGTCACGTTGAAAGAGGAGGAGGAAGAGGAGACGGGAGATCTGAGTAACACCGGTAAGTAGTGTCTTAAAAACGGGGGCACAAACTCTTCAGTCCTTGAATATTGCTAGGTCACATGTTTGAAGGCGAGGTATTGAAATTTAAAAGTTACTCATATTTATATATAAACGTGTAAGTGCTTTATGGGTGAACCATAGGTTGAACAATCCTATGGGAAAACCTACCCTGTGAACGATCCTAAGTTGGTTTTAGGTTTCTCGGTCACATTGTGAATGAGCTATTGAAATTAAGTGATTTGTTAAAAATCTACATTTTAATCTAAAGAGTGTTCAACATGTCTTTCCATGACAGGAAAAATGGACCGTTGGAATTAGGTTTCTAAATCATGTGGTGAAAGAGGTGATTCTCATGACAGGAATAATGGACCGTTGGAATTAGGTTTCAGAATCATGTGGTGAAAGAGGTGATTCTCATGACAGGAATAATGAACCGTTGGAATTAGGTTTCTAAATCATGTGGTGAAAGAGGTGATTCTCATGACAGGAATAATGAACCGTTGGAATTAGGTTTCAGAATCATGTGGTGAAAGAGGTGATTCTCATGACAGGAATAATGGACCGTTGGAATTAGGTTTCAGAATCATGTGGTGAAAGAGGTGATTCTCATGACAGGAATAATGGACCGTTGGAATTAGGTTTCAGAATCATGTGGTGAAAGAGGTGATTCTCATGACAGGAATAATGGACCGTTGGAATTAGGTTTCTAAATCATGTGGTGAAAGAGGTGATTCCCATGACAGGAATAATGGACCGTTGGAATTAGGTTTCTAAATCATGTGGTGAAAGAGGTGATTCCCATGACAGGAATAATGGACCGTTGGAATTAGGTTTCTAAATCATGTGGTGAAAGAGGTGATTCCCATGACAGGAATAATGGACCGTTGGAATTAGGTTTCTAAATCATGTGGTGAAAGAGGTGATTCCCATGAAAAGTGTCTGTGGACATATTTCTCATTACCGTAACACTTGTTCAAGTTGCTGTAAAAACTCCAATATTTGTTTTTACAAATGTTATTCACCCAGGATGCATCATCTAGTGGAGTAGCCCTTATTCACCCAGGATGCATCATCTAGTGGAGTAGCCCTTATTCACCCAGGATGCATCATCTAGTGGAGTAGTCCTTATTCACCCAGGATGCATCATCTAGTGGAGTAGCCCTTATTCACCCAGGATGCATCATCTAGTGGAGTAGCCTTTATTCACCCAGGATGCATCATCTAGTGGAGTAGCCCTTATTCACCCAGGATGCATCATCTAGTGGAGTAGCCCTTATTCACCCAGAATGCATCATCTAGTGGAGTAGCCCTTATTCACCCAGGATGCATCATCTAGTGGAGTAGCCCTTATTCACCCAGGATGCATCATCTAGTGGAGTAGCCCTTATTCACCCAGGATGCATCATCTAGTGGAGTAGCCCTTATTCACCCAGAATGCATCATCTAGTGGAGTAGCCCTTATTTACCCAGGATGCATCATCTAGTGGAGTAGCCCTTATTCACCCAGGATGCATCATCTAGTGGAGTAGCCCTTATTCACCCAGGATGCATCATCTAGTGGAGTAGCCCTTATTCACCCAGGATGCATCATCTAGTGGAGTAGCCCTTATTCACCCAGGATGCATCATCTAGTGGAGTAGCCCTTATTCACCCAGGATGCATCATCTAGTGGAGTAGCCCTTATTCACCCAGGATGCATCATCTAGTGGAGTAGCCCTTATTCACCCAGGATGCATCATCTAGTGGAGTAGCCCTTATTCACCCAGGATGCATCATCTAGTGGAGTAGCCCTTATTCACCCAGGATGCATCATCTAGTGGAGTAGCCCTTATTCACCCAGGATGCATCATCTAGTGGAGTAGCCCTTATTTACCCAGGATGCATCATCTAGTGGAGTAGCCCTTATTCACCCAGGATGCATCATCTAGTGGAGTATCCCTTATTCACCCAGGATGCATCATCTAGTGGAGTAGTCCTTATTCACCCAGGATGCATCATCTAGTGGAGTAGCCCTTATTCACCCAGGATGCATCATCTAGTGGAGTAGCCCTTAGATGAGCCCAAGTTCGTTAACATTTTTCACATATGCATTCAGAATGAGGATCTTATTCTCAAACACCCCCTTTACGATACTTGACCTTGACATTACCGAAATGACAAAAAATTGGGGAAAACTTAGAGAACCATTACCTTACCAACATGGAGACATGAATGGGCTTTAGTGATGTGGTAAACACATAGAGAACCATTACCTTACCAACATGGAGACATGAATGGGCTTTAGTGATGTGGTAAACACTTAGAGAACCATTACCTTACCAACATGGAGACATGAATGGGCTTTAGTGATGTGGTAAACCTCGTCGAGAACCATTACCTTACCAACATGGAGACATGAATGGGCTTTAGTGATGTGGTAAACACTTAGAGACCCATTACCTTACCAGCATGGAGACATGAATGGGCTTTAGTGATGTTCCAAGATGGCTTAGCAGTTCAGACGTCATTTTTGTCCTCGTACTGTCTTGTCCTGTATATATATATTTACATATATATTTACACCTTCTTCGCATATCTTTTATATTTTTTATTATCCAAGAACTCAACTACAAAAGCTTTCCTGCAACCCGCCTCACCAATTACAACAAAAAAAAAGTATTATTTACCTCAAATCTGAAAATCCACAGTGGAAGCTAACCAGGGGCTAATCAGAAGTTAGCCAGAAAGCTAACCAGAAGCTAGCCGAAAGCTAATCTGAAGCTGCCCAGAAGTTAGCCGGCTTGCTGGCTAGCGTTGGTGTTTCAGCTGCCCACGTTTTGTGGTCATCAGCTATTCCTTTAGCTCGATAATCTACCGGCACTTTTGTGCAACGCGACTCGGACCGGAGCATACCGGGCCTTTTTTTTTTTTTTTTCTCTCAGTTTCCCCGGATTTCAGCCGCAGGCTCTGGACATTTGCACCTTGATTTCGCAGCTAGCTAGCTGCAAACCGTGTGACTATTGGCTTACGTCGATCCCGGAGCAAACTTAAATTATTCCGGAGCTAGCCAGCTGAGGAGTTTCATCAGCCATTCCTGGGCTACAGTCACCTATCCGGACCCGTTTTTTTTTTTGCTGCAGATACGGAGCCCCACCGGGCCTTCACGATTGACTGCCGACGTTATCTGCCCGAGGGAGTTATCCAACTGGCACCTCCGTCGCGACGTTACCTGAACGCTCATCTGGGGCCCGCTAATCGTTAGCTGTCTTATCGGCTGCTATCTGAATAAGTATATCGGACTATTTTTTTCTTGGGTCACTATATCTATTTTGCCAATTGGATTGATCCCCTCTACAAGACACGGAACCCCACTAATCTACCGACGGAAACGCACGAGGTGTCTAAAAAATAGACCTCCATCCTATGCTATCTTGCTACCGATAGCCATCTACCCGGCCAGCTGTCTGGATCGCCGTGACCCCAACCAACCTCTACTCACTGGACCCTTATTGATCACTCGATTAAGCATGCCTCTCCTTAATGTAAATATGCCTTGTCCATTGCTGTTCTGGTTAGTGTTTATTGGCTTATTTCACTGTAGGGCCTCTAGCCCTGCTCACTATACCATATCCAACCTTTCAGTTCCACCACCCACATATGCGATGACATCACCTGGTTTCAATGATGTTTCTAGAGACAATATCTCTCTCATCATCACTCAATACCTAGGTTTACCTCCACTGTATTCACATCCTACCATACCTTTGTCTGTACATTATTCCTTGAAGCTATTTTATCGCCCCCAGAAACGTCCTTTTACTCTCTGTTCTAGACGTTCTAGACGACCAATTCTCATAGCTTTTAGCCGTACCCTTATCCTACTCCTCCTCTGTTCCTCTGGTGATGTAGAGGTGAATCCAGGCCCTGCAGTACCTAGCTCCACTCCTATTCCCCAGGCGCTCTCTTTTGATGACTTCTGTAACCGTAATAGCCTTGGTTTCATGCATGTTAACATTAGAAGCCTCCTCCCTAAGTTTGTTTTGTTCACTGCTTTAGCTCACTCTGCCAACCCGGATGTTTTAGCCGTGTCTGAATCCTGGCTTAGAAAGACCACCAAAAATTCTGACATTTTCATCCCCAACTACAAGATTTTCAGACAAGATAGAACGGCCAAAGGGGGCGGTGTTGCAATCTACTGCAAGGATTGCCTGCAGAGTTCTGTTTTACTATCCAGGTCTGTTCCCAAACAATTTGAACTTCTACTTTTAAAAATCCACCTCTCTAAAAACAAGTCTCTCACCGTTGCCGCCTGCTATAGACCACCCTCTGCCCCCAGCTGTGCTCTGGACACCATATGTGAACTGATTGCCCCCCATCTATCTTCAGAGCTCGTGCTGCTAGGCGACCTAAATTGGAACATGCTTAACACCCCAGCCATCCTACAATCTAAGCTTGATGCCCTCAATCTCACACAAATTATCAATGAACCTACCAGGTACCACCCCAATTCCGTAAACACGGGCACCCTCATAGATATCATCCTAACCAACTTGCCCTCCAAATACACCTCTGCTGTTTTCAACCAAGATCTCAGCGATCACTGCCTCATTGCCTGCATCCGTAATGGGTCAGCGGTCAAACGACCTCCACTCATCACTGTCAAACGCTCCCTGAAACACTTCAGCGAGCAGGCCTTTCTGATCGACCTGGCCGAGGTATCCTGGAAGGATATTGATCTCATCCCGTCAGTAGAGGATGCCTGGATATTTTTTTTAAATGCCTTTCTCACCATCTTGAATAAGCATGCCCCATTCAAGAAATTTAGAACCAGGAACAGATATAGCCCTTGGTTCTCTCCTGACCTGACTGCCCTTAACCAACAGAAAAACATCCTATGGCGTTCTGCATTAGCATCGAACAGCCCCCGTGATATGCAACTTTTCAGGGAAGCTAGAAACCAATATACACAGGCAGTTAGAAAAGCCAAGGCTAGCTTTTTCAAGCAGAAATTTGCTTCCTGCAACACAAATTCAAAAAAGTTCTGGGACACTGTAAAGTCCATGGAGAATAAGAACACCTCCTCCCAGCTTCCAACTGCACTGAAGATAGGAAACACTGTCACCACCGACAAATCCACTATAATTGAGAATTTCAATAAGCATTTTTCTACGGCTGGCCATGCTTTCCACCTGGCTACCCCTACCCCGGTCAACAGCACTGCCCTCCCCTCTGCTACTCGCCCAAGCCTTCCCCATTTCTCTTTCTCCCAAATACAGTCAGCTGATGTTCTGAAAGAGCTGCAAAATCTGGACCCTTACAAATCAGCCGGGCTAGATAATCTGGACCCTTTCTTTCTAAAACTATCTGCTGAAATTGTTGCCACCCCTATTACTAGCCTTTTCAACCTCTCTTTCGTGTCGTCTGAGATTCCCAAAGATTGGAAAGCAGCTGCGGTTATCCCCCTCTTCAAAGGGGGGGACACTCTTGACCCTAACAGCTACAGACCTATATCTATCCTACCCTGCCTTTCTAAGGTCTTCGAAAGCCAAGTCAACAAACAGATTACCGACCATTTCGAATCCCACCATACCTTCTCCGCTATGCAATCTGGTTTCAGAGCTGGTCATGGGTGCACCTCAGCCACGCTCAAGGTCATAAACGATATCTTAACCGCCATCGATAGGAAACAATACTGTGCAGCCGTATTCATTGACCTGGCCAAGGCTTTTGACTCTGTCAATCACCACATCCTCATCGGCAGACTCGACAGCCTTGGTTTCTCTAATGATTGCCTCGCCTGGTTCACCAACTACTTCTCTGATCGAGTTCAGTGTGTCAAATCGGAGGGTCTGTTGTCCGGGCCTCTGGCAGTCTCTATGGGGGTGCCACAGGGTTCAATTCTTGGACCGACTCTCTTCTCTGTATACATCAATGATGTCGCTCTTGCTGCTGGTGATTCTCTGATCCATCACTACGCAGACGACACTATTCTGTATACTTCTGGCCCTTCTTTTGACACTGTGTTAACAACCCTCCAGGCGAGCTTCAATGCCATACAACTCTCCTTCCGTGGCCTCCATTTGCTCTTAAATACAAGTAAAACTAAATGCATGCTCTTCAACCGATCGCTGCCTGCACCTGCCCGCCTGTCCAACATCACTACTCTGGACGGCTCTGACTTAGAATATGTGGACAACTACAAATACCTAGGTGTCTGGTTAGACTGTAAACTCTCCTTCCAGACTCGCATCAAACATCTCCAATCCAAAGTTAAATCTAGAATTGGCTTCCTATTCCGCAACAAAGCATCCTTCACTCATGCTGCCAAACATACCCTTGTAAAACTGACCATCCTACCAATCCTCGACTTCGGTGATGTCATTTACAAAATAGCCTCCAAAACCCTACTCAATAAATTGGATGCAGTCTATCACAGCGCCATCCGTTTTGTCACCAAAGCCCCATATACTACCCACCACTGCGACCTGTACACTCTCGTTGGCTGGCCCTCGCTTCATACTCGTCGCCAAACCCACTGGCTCCAGGTCATCTACAAGACCCTGCTAGGTAAAGTCCCCCCTTATCTCAGCTCGCTGGTCACCATAGCAGCACCTACCTGTAGCACGCGCTCCAGCAGGTATATCTCTCTGGTCACCCCCAAAACCAATTCTTCCTTTGGCCGCCTCTCCTTCCAGTTCTCTGCTGCCAATGACTGGAACGAACTACAAAAATCTCTGAAACTGGAAACACTTATCTCCCTCACTAGCTTTAAGCACCAGCTGTCAGAGCAGCTCATAGATTACTGCACCTGTACATAGCCCATCTATAATTTATCCCAAACAACTACCTCTTTACCTACTGTATTTATTTATTTATTTTGCTCCTTTGCACCCCATTATTTCTATCTCTACTTTTTTCTATCTCTACTATCTCTACTTTTTTTCTTTTTTTTACTTGCTATATTGTATTTACTTCGCCACCATGGCCTTTTTATATATTTTTTTATTTATATATATATTTTGTTTGCCTTCACCTCCCTTATCTCACCTCACTTGCTCATATTGTATATAGACTTATTTTTCACTGTATTATTGACTGTATGTTTGTTTTACTCCATGTGTAACTATGTGTTGTTGTATGTGTCGAACTGCTTTGCTTTATCTTGGCCAGGTCGCAATTGTAAATGAGAACGTGTTCTCAATTTGCCTACCTGGTTAAATAAAGGTGAAATAAAAAAATAAATAAAAATGTGGTAAACACTTAGAGAACCATTACCTTACCAGCATGGAGACATGAATGGGCTTTAGTGATGTGGTAAACACTTAGAGAACCATTACCTTACCAACATGGAGACATGAATGGGCTTTAGTGATGTGGTAAACCTCGTCGAGAACCATTACCTTACCAACATGGAGACATGAATGGGCTTTAGTGATGTGGTAAACACTTAGAGACCCATTACCTTACCAGCATGGAGACATGAATGGGCTTTAGTAATGTGGTAAACACTTAGAGAACCATTACCTTACCAGCATGGAGACATGAATGGGCTTTAGTGATGTGGTAAACACTTAGAGAACCATTACCTTACCAGCATGGAGGCATGAATGAGCTTTAGTGATGTGGTAAACACTTAGAGAACCATTACCTTACCAGCATGGAGACATGAATGGGCTTTAGTGATGTGGTAAACACTTAGAGACCCATTACCTTACCAACATGGAGACATGAATGGGCTTTAGTGATGTGGTCAGTAGTTTGCTGACTCATAATGTCTGTCTCCTGTTAAGGACCTCTCATTACCAAAACACACATTTCTCATTACCGCATCATTTTTAGGCCCGTTTCGGTAATGAGAACCTTCATTTCGGTAATGATTATAAGCTAATTCTAATGTATCGTCAGTGGGTGTGCTGTGCTGGTAACTTTCATTATTTACTAGGACCACTGCTTTCACCTATTGTATAGATTATTTTGTAAACCATCAGTTATCTGATAAAGAAGAGGTTGTCAATAAATATGAGTATAAAAACCCTATTGAATTAACATAAAGCCACAATCTGGAGTTTGTTTTTCAGCAAAGAGCACTTAAAGAAGGATATCCCCTCATTTTGACGTGTGCACCTGTTATAACACCTACCTATAGTATTAGATAGCCCACCTGTTATAACACCTACCTACAGTGTTGTTAGATATCCCACCTGTTATAACACCTACCTACAGTGTTGTTAGATATCCCACCTGTTATAACACCTACCTACAGTGTTGTTAGATATCCCACCTGTTATAACACCTACCTATAGTGTTGTTAGATATTCCACCTGTTATAACACCTACCTACAGTGTTGTTAGATATCCCACCTGTTATAACACCTACCTATAGTGTTGTTAGATAGCCCACCTCTTATAACACCTACCTATAGTGTTGTTAGATATCCCACCTGTTATAACACCTACCTATAGTGTTGTTAGATATCCCACCTGTTATAACACCTACCTATAGTGTTGTTAGATATCCCACCTGTTATAAAACCAACCTATAGTGTTGTTAGATATCCTACCTGTTATAACACCTACCTATAGTGTTGTTAGATATCCCACCTGTTATAACACCTACCTATAGTGTTGTTACATATCCTACCTGTTATAACACCTACCTATAGTGTTGTTAGATATCCCACCTGTTATAACACCTACCTATAGTGTTGTTAGATATCCCACCTGTTATAACACCTACCTATAGTGTTGTTAGGTATCCCACCTGTTATAACACCTACCTATAGTGTTGTTAGATATCCCACCTGTTATAACACCTACCTATAGTGTTGTTACATATCCTACCTGTTATAACACCTACCTATAGTGTTGTTAGATATCCCACCTGTTATAACACCTACCTATCGTGTTGTTAGACATCCCACCTGTTATAACACCTACCTATAGTGTTAGATATCCCACCTGTTATAACACCTACCTATAGTGTTGTTAGATATCTCACCTGTTATAACACCTACCTATAGTGTTGTTAGATATCCTACCTGTTATAACACCTACATATAGTGTTGTTACATATCCCACCTGTTATAACACCTACCTATAGTGTTGTTAGATATCCCACCTGTTATAACACCTACCTATAGTGTTGTTAGATATCCCACATGTTATAACACCTACCTATAGTGTTGTTAGATATCCCACCTGTTATAACACCTACCTATAGTGTTGTTAGATATCCCACTTGTTATAACACCTACCTATAGTGTTGTTAGATATCCTACCTGTTATAACACCTACCTATAGTGTTGTTAGATATCCCACCTGTTATAACACCTATCTATAGTGTTGTTAGATATCCTACCTGTTATAACACCTACCTATAGTGTTGTTAGATAACTTACCTGTTATAACACCTACCTATAGTGTTGTTAGATATCCCACCTGTTATAACACCTACCTATAGTGTTGTTAGGTATCCCACCTGTTATAACACCTACCTATAGTGTTAGATATCCAACCTGTTATAACACCTACCTATAGTGTTAGATATCCAACCTGTTATAACACCTACCTATAGTGTTAGATAGCCCACCTGTTATAACACCTACCTATAGTGTTAGATATCCAACCTGTTATAACACCTACCTACAGTGTTGTTAGGTATCCCACCTGTTATAACACCTACCTATAGTGTTGTTAGATATTCTACCTGTTATAACACCTACCTATAGTGTTGTTAGATATTCTACCTGTTATAACACCTACCTATAGTGTTGTTAGATATCCCAGTTATTGGTCCATATCCCACCTGTTATAACACCTACCTATAGTGTTGTTAGATATCCCACCTGTTATAACACCTACCTATAGTGTTGTTAGATATCCTACCTGTTATAACACCTACCTATAGTGTTATTAGATATCCCACCTGTTATAACACCTACCTATAGTGTTGTTAGATATCCCACCTGTTATAACACCTACCTATAGTGTTGTTAGATATCCTACCTGTTATAACATCTACCTATAGTGTTGTTAGATATCCTACCTGTTATAACACCTACCTATAGTGTTGTTAGACATCCCACCTGTTATAACACCTACCTATAGTGTTGTTAGATATCCCACCTGTTATAACACCTACCTATAGTGTTGTTAGATATCCCACCTGTTATAACACCTACCTATAGTGTTGTTAGATATCCCACCTGTTATAACACCTACCTATAGTGTTGTTAGATATCCTACCTGTTATAACACCTACCTATAGTGTTGTTAGGTATCCCACCTGTTATAACACCTACCTATAGTGTTGTTAGATATCCCACCTGTTATAACACCTACCTATAGTGTTGTTACATATCCTACCTGTTATAACACCTACCTATAGTGTTGTTAGATATCCCACCTGTTATAACACCTACCTATAGTGTTGTTAGATATCCTACCTGTTATAACACCTACCTATAGTGTTAGATATCCCACCTGTTATAACACCTACCTATAGTGTTGTTAGATATCCTACCTGTTATAACACCTACCTATAGTGTTGTTAGATATCCCACCTGTTATAACACCTACCTATAGTGTTGTTAGATATCCCACCTGTTATTTACATTTACATTACATTTAAGTCATTTAGCAGACGCTCTTATCCAGAGCGACTTACAAATTGGTGCATTCACCTTATGATATCCAGTGGAACAGCCACTTTACAATAGTGCATCTAAATCTTTTAAGGGGGGGGGTTAGAAGGATTACTTTATCCTATCCTAGGTATTCCTTAAAGAGGTGGGGTTTCAGGTGTCTCCGGAAGGTGGTGATTGACTCCGCTGTCCTGGCGTCGTGAGGGAGTTTGTTCCACCATTGGGGTGCCAGAGCAGCGAACAGTTTTGACTGGGCTGAGCGGGAACTGTACTTCCTCAGTGGTAGGGAGGCGAGCAGGCCAGAGGTGGATGAACGCAGTGCCCTTGTTTGGGTGTAGGGCCTGATCAGAGCCTGAAGGTACTGAGGTGCCGTTCCCCTCACAGCTCCGTAGGCAAGCACCATGGTCTTGTAGCGGATGCGAGCTTCAACTGGAAGCCAGTGGAGAGAGCGGAGGAGCGGGGTGACGTGAGAGAACTTGGGAAGGTTGAACACCAGACGGGCTGCGGCGTTCTGGATGAGTTGTAGGGGTTTAATGGCACAGGCAGGGAGCCCAGCCAACAGCGAGTTGCAGTAATCCAGACGGGAGATGACAAGTGCCTGGATTAGGACCTGCGCCGCTTCCTGTGTGAGGCAGGGTCGTACTCTGCGGATGTTGTAGAGCATGAACCTACAGGAACGGGCCACCGCCTTGATGTTAGTTGAGAACGACAGGGTGTTGTCCAGGATCACGCCAAGGTTCTTAGCGCTCTGGGAGGAGGACACAATGGAGTTGTCAACCGTGATGGCGAGATCATGGAACGGGCAGTCCTTCCCCGGGAGGAAGAGCAGCTCCGTCTTGCCGAGGTTCAGCTTGAGGTGGTGATCCGTCATCCACACTGATATGTCTGCCAGACATGCAGAGATGCGATTCGCCACCTGGTCATCAGAAGGGGGAAAGGAGAAGATTAATTGTGTGTCGTCTGCATAGCAATGATAGGAGAGACCATGTGAGGTTATGACAGAGCCAAGTGACTTGGTGTATAGCGAGAATAGGAGAGGGCCTAGAACAGAGCCCTGGGGGACACCAGTGGTGAGAGCGCGTGGTGAGGAGACAGATTCTCGCCACGCCACCTGGTAGGAGCGACCTGTCAGGTAGGACGCAATCCAAGCGTGGGCCGCGCCGGAGATGCCCAACTCGGAGAGGGTGGAGAGGAGGATCTGATGGTTCACAGTATCGAAGGCAGCCGATAGGTCTAGAAGGATGAGAGCAGAGGAGAGAGAGTTAGCTTTAGCAGTGCGGAGCGCCTCCGTGATACAGAGAAGAGCAGTCTCAGTTGAATGACTAGTCTTGAAACCTGACTGATTTGGATCAAGAAGGTCATTCTGAGAGAGATAGCAGGAGAGCTGGCCAAGGACGGCACGTTCAAGAGTTTTGGAGAGAAAAGAAAGAAGGGATACTGGTCTGTAGTTGTTGACATCGGAGGGATCGAGTGTAGGTTTTTTCAGAAGGGGTGCAACTCTCGCTCTCTTGAAGACGGAAGGGACGTAGCCAGCGGTCAAGGATGAGTTGATGAGCGAGGTGAGGTAAGGGAGAAGGTCTCCGGAAATGGTCTGGAGAAGAGAGGAGGGGATAGGGTCAAGCGGGCAGGTTGTTGGGCGGCCGGCCGTCACAAGACGCGAGATTTCATCTGGAGAGAGAGGGGAGAAAGAGGTCAGAGCACAGGGTGGGGCAGTGTGAGCAGAACCAGCGGTGTCGTTTGACTTAGCAAACGAGGATCGGATGTCGTCGATCTTCTTTTCAAAATGGTTGACGAAGTCATCTGCAGAGAGGGAGGAGGGGGGGGGGGGAGGGGGAGGAGGATTCAGGAGGGAGGAGAAGGTGGCAAAGAGCTTCCTAGGGTTAGAGGCAGATGCTTGGAATTTAGAGTGGTAGAAAGTGGCTTTAGCAGCAGAGACAGAAGAGGAAAATGTAGAGAGGAGGGAGTGAAAGGATGCCAGGTCCGCAGGGAGGCGAGTTTTCCTCCATTTCCGCTCGGCTGCCCGGAGCCCTGTTCTGTGAGCTCGCAATGAGTCGTCGAGCCACGGAGCGGGAGGGGAGGACCGAGCCGGCCTGGAGGATAGGGGACATAGAGAGTCAAAGGATGCAGAAAGGGAGGAGAGGAGGGTTGAGGAGGCAGAATCAGGAGATAGGTTGGAGAAGGTTTGAGCAGAGGGAAGAGATGATAGGATGGAAGAGGAGAGAGTAGCGGGGGAGAGAGAGCGAAGGTTGGGACGGCGCGATACCATCCGAGTAGGGGCAGTGTGGGAAGTGTTGGATGAGAGCGAGAGGGAAAAGGATACAAGGTAGTGGTCGGAGACTTGGAGGGGAGTTGCAATGAGGTTAGTGGAAGAACAGCATCTAGTAAAGATGAGGTCAAGCGTATTGCCTGCCTTGTGAGTAGGGGGGGAAGGTGAGAGGGTGAGGTCAAAAGAGGAGAGGAGTGGAAAGAAGGAGGCAGAGAGGAATGAGTCAAAGGTAGACGTGGGGAGGTTAAAGTCACCCAGAACTGTGAGAGGTGAGCCGTCCTCAGGAAAGGAGCTTATCAAGGCATCAAGCTCATTGATGAACTCTCCGAGGGAACCTGGAGGGCGATAAATGATAAGGATGTTAAGCTTGAAAGGGCTGGTAACTGTGACAGCATGGAATTCAAAGGAGGCGATAGACAGATGGGTAAGGGGAGAAAGAGAGAATGACCACTTGGGAGAGATGAGGATCCCGGTGCCACCACCCCGCTGACCAGAAGCTCTCGGGGTGTGCGAGAACACGTGGGCAGACGAAGAGAGAGCAGTAGGAGTAGCAGTGTTATCTGTGGTGATCCATGTTTCCGTCAGTGCCAAGAAGTCGAGGGACTGGAGGGAAGCATAGGCTGAGATGAACTCTGCCTTGTTGGCCGCAGATCGGCAGTTCCAGAGGCTACCGGAGACCTTGAACTCCACGTGGGTCGTGCGGGCTGGGACCACCAGGTTAGGGTGGCGTGAAGCGTTTGTATGGTCTGTGCAGAGAGGAGAGAACAGGGATAGACAGACACATAGTTGACAGGCTACAGAAGAGGCTACGCTAATGCAAAGGAGATTGGAATGACAAGTGGACTACACGTCTCGAATGTTCAGAAAGTTAAGCTTACGTTGCAAAAATCTTATTGACTAAAATGATTAAAATGATACAGTACTGCTGAAGTAGGCTGGCTAGCAGTGGCTGCGTTGTTGACTTTGTTTGAAAGTGTAGCTGGCTAGGTAACCTCGATAGCTGGCTAGGTAACCTCGGTAACTGGCCAGATAATTAGTCTAACTACACAATTGTCCTAGATACAAGGACAGCAAAGACAACTATGTAGCTAGCTAACACTAGCTAGCTAACACTACACTAATCAAATCGTTCCGTTGTAATGTAATAGTTTCTACAGTGCTGCTATTCGGTAGAAGTTGGCTAGCTAGCAGTGATAGCAGTGTTAGCAGTGTTGACTAGCAGTATTGACTAGGTAGGGGAACGGCAGCGCGGCGGACGAAAATAGCTGGCTAGCTAACCGAAAATTACTCTAGACTCCACAGTTATCTTAGATACAAGGACAGCAAAGACAACTGTGTAGCTAGCTAACACTACACTAATCAAGTCGTTCCGTTGTTCCGTTGAATGTAATAGATTCTACAGTGCTGCTATTCGGTGGCTAGCTGGCTAGCTAGCAGTGTTGATTACGTTACGTTACGTTAAAAGGACGAAAATAGCTGGCTAGCTAACCTAGAAAATCGCTCTAAACTACACAATTATCTTTGATACAAAGACGGCTATGTAGCTAGCTAAGATCAAACAAATCAAACCGTTGTACTGTAATGAAATGAAGTGAAATGTGATACTACCTGTCGGAGCGAAGTGGAATGCGACCGGGTTGTTGAATGCGTAGATGAATGCCATGAATAGTGTTGTTAGATATCCCACCTGTTATAACACCTACCTATAGTGTTGTTAGATATCCTACCTGTTATAACACCTACCTATAGTGTTGTTAGATATCCCACCTGTTATAACACCTACCTATAGTGTTGTTAGATATCCTACCTTTTATAACACCTACCTATAGTGTTGTTAGATATCCTACCTGTTATAACACCTACCTATAGTGTTGTTAGATATCCCACCTGTTATAACACCTACCTGTACTGTTGTTAGATATCCTACCTGTTATAACACCGACCTATAGTGTTGTTAGACATCCCACCTGTTATAACACCTACCTATAGTGTTGTTAGATATCCCACCTGTTATAACACCTACCTATAGTGTTGTTAGATATCCCACCTGTTATAACACCTACCTATAGTGTTGTTAGATATCCCACCTGTTATAACACCTACCTATAGTGTTGTTAGGTATCCCACCTGTTATAACACCTACCTGTAGTGTTGTTAGATATCCCACCTGTTATAACACCTACCTATAGTGTTGTTACATATCCTACCTGTTATAACACCTACCTATAGTGTTGTTAGATATCCCACCTGTTATAACACCTACCTATAGTGTTGTTAGATATCCTACCTGTTATAACACCTACCTATAGTGTTAGATATCCTACCTGTTATAACACCTACCTATAGTGTTGTTAGATATCCCAGTTATTGGTTCATATCCCACCTGTTATAGCACCTACCTATAGTGTTGTTAGATATCCCGCCTGTTATAACACCTACCTATAGTGTTGTTAGATATCCCAGTTATTGGTCCATATCCCACCTGTTATAGCACCTACCTATAGTGTTGTTAGATATCCCACCTGTTATAACACCTACCTATAGTGTTGTTAGATATCCTACCTGTTATAACACCTACCTATAGTGTTATTAGATATCCCACCTGTTATAACACCTACCTATAGTGTTGTTAGATATCCCACCTATTATAACACCTACCTATAGTGTTGTTAGATATCCTACCTGTTATAACACCTACCTATAGTGTTGTTAGATATCCCACCTGTTATAACACCTACCTATAGTGTTGTTAGATAGCCCACCTGTTATAACACCTACCTATAGTGTTGTTAGATATCCCACCTGTTATAACACCTACCTATAGTGTTGTTAGATATCCTACCTGTTATAACACCTACCTGTACTGTTGTTAGATATCCTACCTGTTATAACACCTACCTATAGTGTTGTTAGACATCCCACCTGTTATAACACCTACCTATAGTGTTGTTAGATATCCCACCTGTTATAACACCTACCTATAGTGTTGTTAGATATCCCACCTGTTATAACACCTACCTATAGTGTTGTTAGATATCCCACCTGTTATAACACCTACCTATAGTGTTGTTAGATATCCTACCTGTTATAACACCTACCTATAGTGTTGTTAGGTATCCCACCTGTTATAACACCTACCTATAGTGTTAGATATCCCACCTGTTATAACACCTACCTATAGTGTTGTTAGATATCCTACCTGTTATAACACCTACCTATAGTGTTGTTAGGTATCCCACCTGTTATAACACCTACCTATAGTGTTGTTAGATATCCCACCTGTTATAACACCTACCTATAGTGTTGTTACATATCCTACCTGTTATAACACCTACCTATAGTGTTGTTAGATATCCCACCTGTTATAACACCTACCTATAGTGTTGTTAGATATCCTACCTGTTATAACACCTACCTATAGTGTTAGATATCCCACCTGTTATAACACCTACCTATAGTGTTGTTAGATATCCCACCTTTTATAACACCTACCTATAGTGTTGTTAGATATCCTACCTGTTATAACACCTACCTATAGTGTTGTTAGATATCCCACCTGTTATAACACCTACCTGTACTGTTGTTAGATATCCCACCTGTTATAACACCTACCTATAGTGTTGTTAGACATCCCACCTGTTATAACACCTACCTATAGTGTTGTTAGATATCCCACCTGTTATAACACCTACCTATAGTGTTGTTAGATATCCCACCTGTTATAACACCTACCTATAGTGTTGTTAGATATCCCACCTGTTATAACACCTACCTATAGTGTTGTTAGATATCCTACCTGTTATAACACCTACCTATAGTTTTGTTAGGTATCCAACCTGTTATAACACCTACCTGTAGTGTTGTTAGATATCCCACCTGTTATAACACCTACCTATAGTGTTGTTACATATCCTACCTGTTATAACACCTACCTATAGTGTTGTTAGATATCCCACCTGTTATAACACCTACCTATAGTGTTGTTAGATATCCTACCTGTTATAACACCTACCTATAGTGTTAGATATCCTACCTGTTATAACACCTACCTATAGTGTTGTTAGATATCCCAGTTATTGGTTCATATCCCACCTGTTATAGCACCTACCTATAGTGTTGTTAGATATCCCGCCTGTTATAACACCTACCTATAGTGTTGTTAGATATCCCAGTTATTGGTCCATATCCCACCTGTTATAACACCTACCTATAGTGTTGTTAGATATCCCACCTGTTATAACACCTACCTATAGTGTTGTTACATATCCTACCTGTTATAACACCTACCTATAGTGTTGTTAGATATCCCACCTGTTATAACACCTACCTATAGTGTTGTTAGATATCCCACCTGTTATAACACCTACCTATAGTGTTGTTAGATATCCTACCTGTTATAACACCTACCTATAGTGTTATTAGATATCCCACCTGTTATAACACCTACCTATAGTGTTGTTAGATATCCCACCTATTATAACACCTACCTATAGTGTTGTTAGATATCCTACCTGTTATAACACCTACCTATAGTGTTGTTAGATATCCCACCTGTTATAACACCTACCTATAGTGTTGTTAGATAGCCCACCTGTTATAACACCTACCTATAGTGTTGTTAGATATCCCACCTGTTATAACACCTACCTATAGTGTTGTTAGATATCCTACCTGTTATAACACCTACCTGTACTGTTGTTAGATATCCTACCTGTTATAACACCTACCTATAGTGTTGTTAGACATCCCACCTGTTATAACACCTACCTATAGTGTTGTTAGATATCCCACCTGTTATAACACCTACCTATAGTGTTGTTAGATATCCCACCTGTTATAACACCTACCTATAGTGTTGTTAGATATCCCACCTGTTATAACACCTACCTATAGTGTTGTTAGATATCCTACCTGTTATAACACCTACCTATAGTGTTGTTAGGTATCCCACCTGTTATAACACCTACCTATAGTGTTAGATATCCCACCTGTTATAACACCTACCTATAGTGTTGTTAGATATCCTACCTGTTATAACACCTACCTATAGTGTTGTTAGGTATCCCACCTGTTATAACACCTACCTATAGTGTTGTTAGATATCCCACCTGTTATAACACCTACCTATAGTGTTGTTACATATCCTACCTGTTATAACACCTACCTATAGTGTTGTTAGATATCCCACCTGTTATAACACCTACCTATAGTGTTGTTAGATATCCTACCTGTTATAACACCTACCTATAGTGTTAGATATCCCACCTGTTATAACACCTACCTATAGTGTTGTTAGATATCCCACCTTTTATAACACCTACCTATAGTGTTGTTAGATATCCTACCTGTTATAACACCTACCTATAGTGTTGTTAGATATCCCACCTGTTATAACACCTACCTGTACTGTTGTTAGATATCCCACCTGTTATAACACCTACCTATAGTGTTGTTAGACATCCCACCTGTTATAACACCTACCTATAGTGTTGTTAGATATCCCACCTGTTATAACACCTACCTATAGTGTTGTTAGATATCCCACCTGTTATAACACCTACCTATAGTGTTGTTAGATATCCCACCTGTTATAACACCTACCTATAGTGTTGTTAGATATCCTACCTGTTATAACACCTACCTATAGTTTTGTTAGGTATCCAACCTGTTATAACACCTACCTGTAGTGTTGTTAGATATCCCACCTGTTATAACACCTACCTATAGTGTTGTTACATATCCTACCTGTTATAACACCTACCTATAGTGTTGTTAGATATCCCACCTGTTATAACACCTACCTATAGTGTTGTTAGATATCCTACCTGTTATAACACCTACCTATAGTGTTAGATATCCTACCTGTTATAACACCTACCTATAGTGTTGTTAGATATCCCAGTTGTTATAACACCTACCTATAGTGTTGTTAGATATCCCACCTGTTATAACACCTACCTACAGTGTTGTTAGATATCCCACCTGTTATAACACCTACCTACAGTGTTGTTAGGTATCCCACCTGTTATAACACCTACCTACAGTGTTGTTAGGTATCCCACCTGTTATAACACCTACCTATAGTGTTGTTAGATATCCCACCTGTTATAACACCTACCTATAGTGTTGTTAGATATCCCACCTGTTATAACACCTACCTATAGTGTTGTTAGATATCCTACCTGTTATAACACCTACCTATAGTGTTGTTAGATATCCCACCTGTTATAACACCTACCTATAGTGTTGTTAGATATCCCACCTGTTATAACACCTACCTGTACTGTTGTTAGATATCCTACCTGTTATAACACCTACCTATAGTGTTGTTAGACATCCCACCTGTTATAACACCTACCTATAGTGTTGTTAGATATCCCACCTGTTATAACACCTACCTATAATGTTGTTAGATATCCCACCTGTTATAACACCTACCTATAGTGTTGTTAGATATCCCACCTGTTATAACACCTACCTATAGTGTTGTTAGATATCCCACCTGTTATAACACCTACCTATAGTGTTGTTAGGTATCCCACCTGTTATAACACCTACCTATAGTGTTAGATATCCCACCTGTTATAACACCTACCTATAGTGTTGTTAGGTATCCCACCTGTTATAACACCTACCTATAGTGTTGTTAGATATCCCACCTGTTATAACACCTACCTATAGTGTTGTTAGATATCCCACCTGTTATAACACCGACCTATAGTGTTGTTAGATATCCTACCTGTTATAACACCTACCTATAGTGTTGTTAGGTATCCCACCTGTTATAACACCTACCTATAGTGTTGTTAGATATCCCACCTGTTATAACACCTACCTATAGTGTTGTTACATATCCTACCTGTTATAACACCTACCTATAGTGTTGTTAGATATCCCACCTGTTATAACACCTACCTATAGTGTTGTTAGATATCCTACCTGTTATAACACCTACCTATAGTGTTAGATATCCCACCTGTTATAACACCTACCTATAGTGTTGTTAGATATCCCACCTGTTATAACACCTACCTATAGTGTTGTTAGATATCCCACCTGTTATAACACCTACCTATAGTGTTGTTAGATATCCTACCTGTTATAACACCTACCTATAGTGTTGTTACATATCCTACCTGTTATAACACCTACCTATAGTGTTGTTAGATATCCCACCTGTTATAACACCTACCTATAGTGTTAGATATCCCACCTGTTATAACACCTACCTATAGTGTTGTTAGATATCCCACCTGTTATAACACCTACCTATAGTGTTGTTAGATATCCCACCTGTTATAACACCTACCTATAGTGTTGTTAGATATCCTACCTGTTATAACACCTACCTATAGTGTTGTTAGATATCCCAGTTGTTATAACACCTACCTATAGTGTTGTTAGGTATCCCACCTGTTGGTTCATATCCCACATATTTAGATACTTAAAAGGCATATCATGTAATGCCATTTTCCCTTAGAATCCCACTCAACTTAGAAATACATCTAAAATACCTTAGAAGCACGGCAAGCGGTACCGCAATGCCAAGCCTAGGACCAAAAGGCTCCTTAACAGCTTCTACCCCCAAGCCATAAGACTGCTGAACAACTAATCACATTGCCACCGGACTATTCCATTGACACCCCCCACCCCCTCACACTGACGCTGTACCGGTACCTCATGTATATAGCCTCACACTGACGCTGTACCGGTACCTCCTGTATATAATCTCGTTATTGTTACTTTATGTTACTTTTGATTATTTTTTACTTTAGTTTATTTGGTAAATATTCTCTTAACTCTTCTGGAACTGCACTGTTGGTTAAAGGCTTGTAAGTAAGCATTTCACGGTAAGGTCTACACCTGTTGTATTCAGCATTTCACGGTAAGGTCTACATCTGTTGTATTCAGCATTTCACAGTAAGGTCTACACCTGTTGTATTCAGCATTTCACGGTAAGGTCTACACTTGTTGTATTCAGCATTTCACGGTAAGGTCTACACTTGTTGTATTCGGCATTTCACGGTAAGGTCTACACTTGTTGTATTCGGCATTTCACGGTAAGGTCTACACCTGTTGTATTCGGCATTTCACGGTAAGGTCTACACCTGTTGTATTCGGCATTTCACGGTAAGGTCTACACTTGTTGTATTCAGCATTTCACGGTAAGGTCTACACTTGTTGTATTCGGCATTTCACGGTAAGGTCTACACCTGTTGTATTCGGCATTTCACGGTAAGGTCTACACCTGTTGTATTCAGCATTTCACGGTAAGGTCTACACTTGTTGTATTCAGCATTTCACGGTAAGGTCTACACTTGTTGTATTCAGCATTTCATGTTACGGTCTACACCTGTTGTATTCAGCATTTCACGGTAAGGTCTACACTTGTTGTATTCAGCATTTCACGGTAAGGTCTACACTTGTTGTATTCGGCATTTCACGGTAAGGTCTACACTTGTTGTATTCAGCATTTCACGGTAAGGTCTACACTTGTTGTATTCGGCATTTCACGGTAAGGTCTACACCTGTTGTATTCAGCATTTCACGGTAAGGTCTACACCTGTTGTATTCAGCATTTCACGGTAAGGTCTACACTTGTTGTATTCAGCATTTCACGGTAAGGTCTACACTTGTTGTATTCAGCATTTCATGTTACGGTCTACACCTGTTGTATTCAGCATTTCACGGTAAGGTCTACACTTGTTGTATTCAGCATTTCACGGTAAGGTCTACACTTGTTGTATTCAGCATTTCACGGTAAGGTCTACACTTGTTGTATTCAGGATTTCACGGTAAGGTCTACACCTGTTGTATTCAGGATTTCACGGTAAAGTCTACACTTGTTGTATTCAGCATTTCACGGTAAAGTCTACACTTGTTGTATTCAGCGCATCTGATAAATACAGTTTAATTTGATTTGAACCACACTTATCCATGTCTTAAAACACTGATATTTCCTGTAAAGACCTGATAGACATCAGTACAGTCTGGTGATGTATTGGGTTACTGAATCTCTGATAGAGACCAGTACAGTTTGATGATGTATTGGGTTACTGAATCTCTGATAGAGACCAGTACAGTTTGGTGATGTATTGGGTTACTGAATCTCTGATAGAGACCAGTACAGTCTGGTGATGTATTGGGTTACTGAATCTCTGATAGAGACCAGTACAGTTTGATGATGTATTGGGTTACTGAATCTCTGATAGAGACCAGTACAGTCTGGAGATGTATTGGGTTACTGAATCTCTGATAGAGACCAGTAAAGTTTGATGATGTACTGGGTTACTGAATCTCTGATAGAGACCAGTACAGTTTGGTGATGTATTGGGTTACTGAATCACTGATAGAGACCAGTGCAGTTTGATGATGTACTGGGTTACTGAATCTCTGATAGAGACCAGTACAGTCTGATGATGTATTGGGTTACTGAATCTCTGATAGAGACCAGTGCAGTTTGATGATGTATTGGGTTACTGAATCTCTGATAGAGACCAGTACAGTTTGATGATGTACTGGGTTACTGAATCTCTGATAGAGACCAGTACAGTCTGATGATGTATTGGGTTACTGAATCACTGATAGAGACCAGTAAAGTTTGATGATGTACTGGGTTACTGAATCACTGATAGAGACCAGTGCAGTTTGATGATGTACTGGGTTACTGAATCTCTGATAGAGACCAGTACAGTCTGATGATGTATTGGGTTACTGAATCTCTGATAGAGACCAGTGCAGTTTGATGATGTATTGGGTTACTGAATCTCTGATAGAGACCAGTACAGTTTGGTGATGTATTGGGTTACTGAATCTCTGATAGAGACCAGTACAGTTTGGTGATGTATTGGGTTACTGAATCTCTGATAGAGACCAGTACAATTTGGTGATGTATTGGGTTACTGAATCTCTGATAGAGACCAGTACAGTTTGGTGATGTATTGGGTTACTGAATCTCTGATAGAGACCAGTGCAGTTTGGTGATGTAATGCAACGCTCATTAGCGAAACATTCTCATTTCTGAAACCCTCTTTTCTTTACCATGATGCACCATCTTTAGGAAATGTTAGTCTAAATAAAATGGATACTTAAGTGTGTCTTAATTTGATAGTGCATTTAGTTTTTTATCCAAATATGTGTACTTAAAGATAGTAATTATTATAAAATAACATATTTATTATAAAATAATATATTTATTATGAAATAACATAGTTATTATGAAATAGATATATACAGATCTGAATCTTGGTGATCCAAGAGCAATTACGTTGGAAAATATTTTTGTTCTTGTTGAGTTCACGCAAACTCACATTCAAAGTCAACCGCAGCATCAGCAAAGAGACCTGCTTTGACTCTGTCATCAGTCAGACAGCCAATATCATGGACCGTATGAAATGGAAAGGGTGCCTCTGTCATTAGTCAGACAGCCAAGATCATGGACCGTACCAAATGGAAAGGGTGACTCTGTCATCAGTCAGACAGCCAATATCATGGACCTAATGAAATGGAAAGGGTGCCTCTGTCATTAGTTAGACAGCCAAGATCATGGACCAAATGAAATGGAAAGGGTGACTCTGTCGTCAGTCAGACAGCCAATATCATGGACCGTATGAAATGGAAAGGGTGACTCTGTCGTCAGTCAGACAGCCAAGATCATGGACCGTACCAAATGGAAAGGGTGACTCTGTCATCAGTTAGACAGCCAAGATCATGGACCGTACCAAATGGAAAGGGTGACTGTCGTCAGTTAGACAGCCAAGATCATGGACCGTACCAAATGGAAAGGGTGACTCTGTCATCAGTTAGACAGCCAAGATCATGGACCGTACCAAATGGAAAGGATGACTGTCATCAGTTAGACAGCCAAGATCATGGACCATACCAAATGGAAAGGGTGACTCTGTCATCAGTCAGACAGCCAAGATCATGGACCGTACCAAATGGAAAGGGTGACTGTCATCAGTTAGACAGCCAAGATCATGGACCGTACCAAATGGAAAGGGTGACTCTGTCATCAGTTAGACAGCCAAGATCATGGACCGTACCAAATGGAAAGGGTGACTCTGTCATCAGTTAGACAGCCAAGATCATGGACCGTACCAAATGGAAAGGGTGACTCTGTCATCAGTTAGACAGCCAATATCATGGACCGTACCAAATGGAAAGGGTGACTCTGTCATCAGACAGCCAAGATCATGGACCGTACCAAATGGAAAGGGTGACTCTGTCGTCAGTCAGACAGCCAAGATCATGGACCGTACCAAATGGAAAGGATGACTGAACGTAGAAACGTTTTGGGTCGGCTAAAACCATGATTAGGTCAAACAGTAAAGTGCATTATCCTCATGATTCCTGTAGTGAACGTGTGTGCGCTCTGCCCATGTTTCACTGGGGCCTGCTGCTGTAATGAGTGAGCCACTCTCCTCTTGCCCCTGTTTCACTGGGGCCTGCTGCTGTAATGAGCGAGCCACTCTCCTCTTGCCCCTGTTTCACTGGGGCCTGCTGCTGTAATGAGCGAGCCACTCTCCTCTTGCCCCTGTTTCACTGGGGCCTGCTGCTGTAATGAGCGAGCCACTCTCCTCTTGCCCCTGTTTCACTGGGGCCTGCTGCTGTAATGAGCGAGCCACTCTCCTCTTGCCCCTGTTTCACTGGGGCCTGCTGCTGTAATGAGCGAGCCACTCTCCTCTTGCCCCTGTTTCACTGGGGCCTGCTGCTGTAATGAGCGAGCCACTCTCCTCTTGCCCCTGTTTCACTGGGGCCTGCTGCTGTAATGAGCGAGCCACTCTCCTCTTGCCCCTGTTTCACTGGGGCCTGCTGCTGTAATGAGCGAGCCACTCTCCTCTTGCCCCTGTTTCACTGGGGCCTGCTGCTGTAATGAGCGAGCCACTCTCCTCTTGCCCCTGTTTCACTGGGGCCTGCTGCTGTAATGAGCAAGCCACTCTCCTCTTGCCCCTGTTTCACTGGGGCCTGCTGCTGTAATGAGCGAGCCACTCTCCTCTTGCCCCTGTTTCACTGGGGCCTGCTGCTGTAATGATCGAGCCACTCTCCTCTTGCCCCTGTTTCACTGGGGCCTGCTGCTGTAATGAGCGAGCCACTCTCCTCTTGCCCCTGTTTCACTGGGGCCTGCTGCTGTAATGAGCGAGCCACTCTCCTCTTGCCCCTGTTTCACTGGGGCCTGCTGCTGTAATGATCGAGCCACTCTCCTCTTGCCCCTGTTTCACTGGGGCCTGCTGCTGTAATGATCGAGCCACTCTCCTCTTGCCCCTGTTTCACTGGGGCCTGCTGCTGTAATGAGCGAGCCACTCTCCTCTTGCCCCTGTTTCACTGGGGCCTGCTGCTGTAATGAGCGAGCCACTCTCCTCTTGCCCCTGTTTCACTGGGGCCTGCTGCTGTAATGAGCGAGCCACTCTCCTCTTGCCCCTGTTTCACTGGGGCCTGCTGCTGTAATGAGCGAGCCACTCTCCTCTTGCCCCTGTTTCACTGGGGCCTGCTGCTGTAATGAGCGAGCCACTCTCCTCTTGCCCCTGTTTCACTGGGGCCTGCTGCTGTAACGATCGAGCCACTCTCCTCTTGCCCCTGTTTCACTGGGGCCTGCTGCTGTAACGATCAAGCCACTCTCCTCTTGCCCCTGTTTCACTGGGGCCTGCTGCTGTAATGAGCGAGCCACTCTCCTCTTGCCCCTGTTTCACTGGGGCCTGCTGCTGTAATGAGCGAGCCACTCTCCTCTTGCCCCTGTTTCACTGGGGCCTGCTGCTGTAATGAGCGAGCCACTCTCCTCTTGCCCCTGTTTCACTGGGGCCTGCTGCTGTAATGAGCGAGCCACTCTCCTCTTGCCCCTGTTTTACTGGGGCCTGCTGCTGTAATGAGCGAGTCACTCTCCTCTTGCCCCTGTTTCACTGGGGCCTGCTGCTGTAATGAGCGAGCCACTCTCCTCTTGCCCCTGTTTCACTGGGGCCTGCTGCTGTAATGATCGAGCCACTCTCCTCTTGCCCCTGTTTCACTGGGGCCTGCTGCTGTAATGAGCGAGCCACTCTCCTCTTGCCCCTGTTTCACTGGGGCCTGCTGCTGTAATGAGCGAGCCACTCTCCTCTTGCCCCTGTTTCACTGGGGCCTGCTGCTGTAATGAGCGAGCCACTCTCCTCTTGCCCCTGTTTCACTGGGGCCTGCTGCTGTAATGAGCGAGCCACTCTCCTCTTGCCCCTGTTTCACTGGGGCCTGCTGCTGTAATGAGCGAGCCACTCTCCTCTTGCCCCTGTTTCACTGGGGCCTGCTGCTGTAATGAGCGAGCCACTCTCCTCTTGCCCCTGTTTCACTGGGGCCTGCTGCTGTAATGAGCGAGCCACTCTCCTCTTGCCCCTGTTTCACTGGGGCCTGCTGCTGTAATGAGCGAGCCACTCTCCTCTTGCCCCTGTTTCACTGGGGCCTGCTGCTGTAATGAGCGAGCCACTCTCCTCTTGCCCCTGTTTCACTGGGGCCTGCTGCTGTAATGAGCGAGCCACTCTCCTCTTGCCCCTGTTTCACTGGGGCCTGCTGCTGTAACGATCGAGCCACTCTCCTCTTGCCCCTGTTTCACTGGGGCCTGCTGCTGTAACGAGCGAGCCACTCTCCTCTTGCCCCTGTTTCACTGGGGCCTGCTGCTGTAATGAGCGAGCCACTCTCCTCTTGCCCCTGTTTCACTGGGGCCTGCTGCTGTAATGAGCGAGCCACTCTCCTCTTGCCCCTGTTTCACTGGGGCCTGCTGCTGTAATGAGCGAGCCACTCTCCTCTTGCCCCTGTTTCACTGGGGCCTGCTGCTGTAATGAGCGAGCCACTCTCCTCTTGCCCCTGTTTCACTGGGGCCTGCTGCTGTAATGAGCGAGCCACTCTCCTCTTGCCCCTGTTTCACTGGTGCCTGCTGCTGTAATGAGCGAGCCACTCTCCTCTTGCCCCTGTTTCACTGGGGCCTGCTGCTGTAATGAGCAAGCCACTCTCCTCTTGTCCCTGTTTCACTGGGGCCTGCTGCTGTAATGAGCAAGCCACTCTCCTCTTGCCCCGTGCCCTCCAGAGAAAGATGCATTCTGATCGGATTACAGTTCGAAAACGAAGGAAAACCACGGCTTCGTCCTCTTGTCCTTGTTTAAGAGAGGAGGGTCTCAGCGTTCTGGATGTATTCTTTTATTTCTCAACATTCCAACATGATTTATATGGCTTTGAGATACGGAGTGGGGCGCGCGCTTCATGTGCACAGGCCATTGTGAGGTCATAGACCTATAGGTCTCACGGGTAGTAGCACACAACTGCTAACCTTTTTAGGACATTACATGTACTGTTGAATGAATACCTGGCTACTAGCAGTGGGTATTATATTTACAATTAGCTATCTAGCTAATGGGATTTGAGTTTCCTCTTACTCAGGTGTTGAAACCCAAATGAAGTATGATATTAATTACATTAATTAGGATATTAGTACCAAAAATATATCTAGGCACGCAACAATTTCAACGATTTTACTGAGTTATAGTTAATATAAGGAATTCAGTTAATTGAAATAAATTCAGCCCTAATCTATGGATTCCACATTACTGGGCAGGAGCGCAGCCATAGGTGGGCCTGGAGGGCATAGTCCCACCCACTTGGGAGCCAGGCCCAGCCAATCAGAATGAGTTTTCCCCACAAAAGGGCTTTATTACAGACAGAAATACTCATCAGTTTCATCAGCTCTCCGGGTGGCTGGTCTCAGACGATCCCGCAGGTGAAGAAGCCGGATGTGGAGGTCCTCGGCTGGCGTGGTTACACGTGGTCTGTGGTTGTGAGGCTGGTTGGACGTACTGCCGAATTCTCTGGAGGAGGCTTATGGTAGAGAAATTAACATTAAATTCTCTGGCAACAGCTCTTGTGGAGTCAGCATGCCAATTACACGCGCCCTCAAAACTTGAGACATCTGTGGCATTGTGTTGTGTGACAGAACATGCACCTTTTACAGCGGCCTTTTATTGTCCCCAGCACAAGGTGCACCTGTGTAATGATCATGCTGTTTAATCAGCTTCTTGATATACCTGTCAGATGGATGGATTATCTTGGCAAAGGAGAAATGTCAACGAACTGGGAAGTAAAATTGTCTCAACATTCAGCTCAATAGCAAATGGCAAAGCTTTCTGTGCTTACAGAACAATTCTGGGAGCTTTAATTTCAGCTCATGAAACATGGGGCCAACACTGTACATGTTGTGTTTATATTTTTGTTCAGTATGTTATCGTAGAGCTCTGCTCAGCCTGTAACCATGACATTATCTATTATTATAGAGCTCTGCTCAGCCTATAAACATGACATTATCTATTATTATAGAGCTCTGCTCAGCCTATAAACATGACATTATCTATTATTATAGAGCTCTGCTCAGCCTATAAACATGACATTATCTATTATTATAGAGCTCTGCTCAGCCTGTAACCATGACATTATCTATTATTATAGAGCTCTGCTCAGCCTATAAACATGACATTATCTATTATTATAGAGCTCTGCTCAGCCTGTAACCATGACATTATCTATTATTATAGAGCTCTGCTCAGCCTATAAACATGACATTATCTATTATTATAGAGCTCTGCTCAGCCTATAAACATGACATTATCTATTATTATAGAGCTCTGCTCAGCCTATAAACATGACATTATCTATTATTATAGAGCTCTGCTCAGCCTATAAACATGACATTATCTATTATTATAGAGCTCTGCTCAGCCTATAAACATGACATTATCTATTATTATAGAGCTCTGCTCAGCCTATAAACATGACATTATCTATTATTATAGAGCTCTGCTCAGCCTATAAACATGACATTATCTATTATTATAGAGCTCTGCTCAGCCTATAAACATGACATTATCTATTATTATAGAGCTCTGCTCAGCCTATAAACATGACATTATCTATTATTATAGAGCTCTGCTCAGCCTGTAAACATGACATTATCTATTATTATAGAGCTCTGTTCAGCCTATAAACACGACATTATATATTATTATAGAGCTCTGCTCAGCCTGTAAACATAACATGATCTATTATTATAGAGCTCTGCTCAGCCTGTAGCCATGACATTATCTATTATTATAGAGCTCTGCTCAGCCTGTAGCCATGACATTATCTATTATTGTAGAGCTCTGCTCAGCCTGTAGCCATGACATTATCTATTATTATAGAGCTCTGCTCAGCCTGTAAACATGACATTATCTATTATTATAGAGCTCTGTTCAGCCTATAACATGACATTATCTATTATTATAGAGCTCTGCTCAGCCTATAAACATGACATTATCTATTATTATAGAGCTCTGCTCAGCCTGTAACCATGACATGATCTATTATTATAGAGATCTGGACAGCCTATAAACATGACATTATCTATTATTATAGAGCTCTGCTCAGCCTATAACCATCACATTATCTATTATTATAGAGATCTGGACAGCCTATAAACATGACAATCCATGAAATCAAACCCAGTTGAAAGATTCCCGGAATCAGAGGTCTTCGCAGCTCCAACTATTATAACTATAGGTCTTCTGAATCAGAGGTCTTCACAGCTCCATCTATTATAACTATAGGTCTTCTGAATCAGAGGTCTTCACAGCTCCAACTATTATAACTATAGGTCTTCTGAATCAGAGGTCTTCACAGCTCCAACTATTATAACTATAGGTCTTCTGAATCAGAGGTCTTCTCAGCTCCAACTATTATAACTATAGGTCTTCTGAATCAGAGGTCTTCGCAGCTCCAACTATTCCCGAATAACCGAGACGCAATCCTGGTATTGTAAATAGTGTTTTGGGATCTAAAATGATTGTCACGGGTCTCGGGTGTAATTTTAACTGACTTGTCCGGAAGGGCCCATACAGATCCAAACGTGACTTCTGCAGCAGAGAGAGAGACATTTTATTTTTTAAATATAATTTATGCTGCTGCTCTTGATTTTCACGAAAAGTGGAGCGTTGAACATGTAGCTTGTTGTTGGCCAATCACAAGTCATCAAAGCAGCGCTAGGCTACAGATTCTCTCTGTAAAAGTTCAGAGAATCTAATCAATGGAAGATGGAATTAAAATGACGGAATTAAAAGTTAAAGAAGGACAGGCTACACCGACCAAGAGCCAACAGGCTGCTATTTAATAGTCTGAATGGAGGTGTTGTTGTTTGTAACTGTAGGATCAGAAAGCGTATGCACTCCCAGCCTGAATTAGCATAGCTAGCTAGCACTCCCAGCCTGAATTAGCATAGCTAGCTAGCACTCCCAGCCTGAATTAGAGTAGCTAGCTAGCACTCCCAGCCTGAATTAGAGTAGCTAGCTAGCACTCCCAGCGTGAATTAGCATAGCTAGCTAGCACTCCCAGCGTGAATTAGCATAGCTAGCTAGCACTCCCAGCCTGAATTAGAGTAGCTAGCTAGCACTCCCAGCCTGAATTAGCATAGCTAGCTAGCTAGCTAGCTAACCATAGCTATGTAGCTTAACTAGTTTCTCCCGTTTTTTAGTCCAAGACAGGTACTACGTAATCTTATTTGATAAATAACCTAGTAATGGCAGCTATTAGTCTACTATAGCCCGAGCTTTCACAGTACGGCCCCTCCCCCGCCTGCTAGAGCGGCCCCTCTCCCGCTCTTCTCATGCTTTGTCAGCTTCAGATAATAAAGTAGGTTTAAAAAATATATATACTTTATGCTGCTTTTTGTTAGTTCAGATCCCTTTCGGAACAGGTCCAACTTTTTGGACCCGTGAAGACCTCTACCTCCAACCAGGATATCTGAAAAACTTGGGAATTTTGTGAACGCTACTGGGTTTTTGCAACCCTAATATAAATAAAGTTTTATCATGTGTAGATTTCATTCAGGTCTCTGTTTAACAAAATAATATGTCTTTGGCAGGAAAGAGACCAGATTCTCCCTCCAGTAGGAAGAGATTCTGCGATAGCAGGAAGAGTCCTTCAGGGAAACCGGAACCAGAGACTCCCAAACCAGCAAGACGACACCACTGTTCCCATTGTGGAAAGAGTTTTACTAAGTTACGGAACCTAAAAGAGCATGAGAGGACACACACGGGTGAAAAGCCTTTCCAATGTTCCCACTGTGGAAAGAGTTTTACCGTGTTAGTTAACATGAAAAGGCATGAGAGAATACACACAGGAGAAAAGCCTTACCAATGTTCTCAGTGTGGAAAGAGTTTTACCTTGTTAGTTAACATGAAAAGGCATGAGAGAATACACACAGGAGAAAAGCCTTACCAATGTTCTCAGTGTGGCAAGAGTTTCACCCAGTTAGGGAGCCTGAAAATACATAACAAAATACACTCTGGAAAGAAGTCTTACCACTGCTCCCAATGTGGAAAGACTTTTAAACAGTTAAAGCACCTGAAATCACATGAAATAACACATTCAGGAGAGAAGCCTTTTCACTGTTCTCATTGTGGAAAGACATTTTCCCAGTCAGAGGACCTGAAATCACATGAGAGAATAGAGAGGCTGTGTTCTGACTTGTGTTTCTGACTGAGAATTAGTGTTTTTGTTTATGCAACTTGAAGTGAAATTGTTTATATGAAACCTCACTAACATACAGTTGAAGTTTGAAGTTTACATACACCTTCGCCAAATACATTTAAACTCAGTTTTTCACAATTCCTGACATTTAATCCTAGTAAAAATTCCCTGTCTTAGGTCAGCTAGGATCACCACTTTATTTAAAAAATCTGAAATGTCAGAATAATAGTAGAGAGAATGATTTATTTAAGCTTTTATTTCTTTCATCACATTGCCAGTGGGTCAGAAGTTTACATACACTCAATTAGTATTTGGTAGCATTGCCTTTAAATTGTTTAATTTGGGTCAAACGTTTTGGGTAGCCTTCCACAAGCTTCCCACAATAAGTTGGTTTAATTTTGGCCCATTCCTCCTGACAGAGCTGGTGTAACTGAGTCAGGTTTGTAGGCCTCCTTGCTCACACACGCTTTTTCAGTTCTGTCCACAAATTTTCTATAGGATTGAAGTCAGGGCTTTGTGATGGCCACTTCAATACCTTGACTTTGTTGTCCTAAGCAATTTTGCCACAACTTTGGAAGTATGCTTGGGGCCATTGTCCATTTGGAAGACACATTTGCGACCAAGCTTTAACTTCCTGACTGATGTCTAGAGATGTTGCTTCAATATATCCACATAATTTTCCTGCAGCCTGATGCCATCTATTTTGTGAAGTGCACCAGTCCCTCCTGCAGCAAAGCACCTCCACAACATGATGCTGCCACCCCCGTGCTTCACGGTTGGGATGGTGTTCTTCGGCTTGCAAGCATCCCCCTTTTTCCTCCAAACATAATGATGGTCATTATGGCCAAACAGTTCTATTTTTGTTTCATCAGACCAGAGGACATTTCTCCAAAAAGTACGATCTTTGTCCCCATGTGCAGTTGCAAACTGTAATCTGGCTTTTTTATGGCGGTTTTGGAGCAGTGGCTTCTTCCTTGCTGAGCGGCCTTTCAGGTTATGTCAATATAGGACTTGTTTTACTGTGGATATAGGTCATTTTGTAACCGTTTCATCCAGCATCTTCACAAGGTCCTTTGCTGTTGTTCTGGGATTGATTTGCACTTTTCACACCAAAGTATGTTAAACTCTAGGCGACAGAACGCGTCTCCTTCCTGAGGGGTATGATGGCTGCGTGATCCCATGGTGTTTATACTTGCATACTATTGTTTGTACAGATGAACGTGGTACCTTCAGGCGTTTGGAAATTGCTCCCAGGGATGAACCAGACTTGTGGTCTACAATTGTTTTTCTGAGGTCTTGGCTGATTTCTTTTGATTTACTCATGATGTCAAGCAAAGAGGGCACTGCGTTTGAAGGTAGGCCTTGAAATACATCCACAGGTACACCTCCAATTGACTCAAATTATGTCAATTAGCCCATCTGAAGCTTCTAAAGCCATGACATCATTTTCTGGAATTTCCCAAGCTGTTTAAAGGCACAGTCAACATAGCGTATGTAAACTTCTGACCCACTGGAATTGTGATACAGTGAATTATAAGTGAAATAATCTGTCTGTAAAGAATTGTCGGAAAAATTACTTGTGTCGTGCACAAAGTAGATGTACTAACCGACTTTCCAAAACTATAGTTTGTAAACAAGAAATTTGTGGAGTGGTTGAAAAACGAGTTTTAATGACTCCAACTTAAGTGTATGTAAACTTCCGACTTCAACTATATCTATGGTTCCATGCTGGTCCATACTCACAGTCAATAACACATCTCTAGGGTTCCATGCTGGTCCATACTCACAGTCAATAACACATCTCTAGGGTTCCATGCTGGTCCATACTCAGTCAATAACACATCTCTAGGGTTCCATGCTGGTCCATACTCAGTCAATAACACATCTCTAGGGTTCCATGCTGGTCCATAGTCAGTCAATAACACATCTCTAGGGTTCCATGCTGGTCTATACTCAGTCAATAACACATCTCTAGGGTTCCATGCTGGTCCATACTCTCAGTCAATAACACATCTCTAGGGTTCCATGCTGGTCCATACTCACAGTCAATAACACATCTCTAGGGTTCCATGCTGGTCCATACTTAGTCAATAACACATCTCTAGGGTTCCATGCTGGTCTATACTCAGTCAATAACACATCTCTAGGGTTCCATGCTGGTCCATACTCAGTCAATAACACATCTCTAGGGTTCCATGCTGGTCCATACTCAGTCAATAACACATCTCTAGGGTTCCATGCTGGTCCATACTCTCAGTCAATAACACATCTCTAGGGTTCCATGCTGGTCCGTACTCAGTCAATAACACATCTCTAGGGTTCCATGCTGGTCCATACTCAGTCAATAACACATCTCTAGGGTTCCATGCTGGTCCATACTCTCAGTCAATAACACATCTCTAGGGTTCCATGCTGGTCCATACTCTCAGTCAATAACACATCTCTAGGGTTCCATGCTGGTCCATACTCACAGTCAATAACACATCTCTAGGGTTCCATGCTGGTCCATACTTAGTCAATAACACATCTCTAGGGTTCCATGCTGGTCCATACTCAGTCAATAACACATCTCTAGGGTTCCATGCTGGTCCATAGTCAGTCAATAACACATCTCTAGGTTTCCATGCTGGTCCATAGTCACAGTCAATAACACATCTCTAGGGTTCCATGCTGGTCCATACTCAGTCAATAACACATCTCTAGGGTTCCATGCTGGTCCATACTCAGTCAATAACACATCTCTAGGGTTCCATGCTGGTCCATAGTCAGTCAATAACACATCTCTAGGTTTCCATGCTGGTCCATAGTCTCAGTCAATAACACATCTCTAGGGTTCCATGCTGGTCCATACTCAGTCAATAACACATCTCTAGGGTTCCATGCTGGTCCATACTCAGTCAATAACACATCTCTAGGGTTCCATGCTGGTCCATACTCACAGTTAATAACACATCTCTAGGGTTCCATGCTGGTCCATACTCAGTCAATAACACATCTCTAGGGTTCCATGCTGGTCCATACTTAGTCAATAACACATCTCTAGGGTTCCATGCTGGTCCATAGTCAGTCAATAACACATCTCTAGGTTTCCATGCTGGTCCATAGTCACAGTCAATAACACATCTCTAGGGTTCCATGCTGGTCCATACTCAGTCAATAACACATCTCTAGGGTTCCATGCTGGTCCATACTCAGTCAATAACACATCTCTAGGGTTCCATGCTGGTCCATACTCAGTCAATAACACATCTCTAGGGTTCCATGCTGGTCCATACTCAGTCAATAACACATCTCTAGGGTTCCATGCTGGTCCATACTCTCAGTCAATAACACATCTCTAGGGTTCCATGCTGGTTCATACTCAGTCAATAACACATCTCTAGGTTTCCATGCTGGTCCATACTCACAGTCAATAACACATCTCTAGGGTTCCATGCTGGTCCATACTCAGTCAATAACACATCTCTAGGTTTCCATGCTGGTCCATACTCAGTCAATAACACATCTCTAGGGTTCCATTAAAGGGCTAGACCCACAGTCAATAACACATCTCTAGGGTTCCATGCTGGTCCATACTCTCAGTCAATAACACATCTCTAGGGTTCCATGCTGGTCCATACTCAGTCAATAACACATCTCTAGGGTTCCATTAAAGGGCTTGACCCGCCCCTTCCAGGTTGATGAGATTGACTGAGGTGTGGCAACCAGTAAGGAGCAGCGGTGGGAGGAGTGGGAGGAGTTTGTACAATCTAGTCTAAAGTCAGATTTTAAAATGTGTATTTTATTGTGATTTATGGATTTTAATTGATTGAAGTATGAACCATTAGATATTAATTATATGATTTGGGTCAAATGGTCGATTTTTAGATTTAATATAATTGTTTTAGTCTAACTTTGAAACCTCTTGTATTTTGTTTCATTGAGTTCATTTGTGTAACTAGTCAACAAGCTAAAGGAAAAGATACTGTGAAAGTAGCCGAAAGTCGACATGTCGGAGGAGGCACCTAACAGCACTTAGATGTACAAGGAGGGAGAATGACAATGACATGTCGGAGGAGGCACCTAACAGCACTTAGATGTACAAGGAGGGAGAATGACAATGACATGTCAATCTCTCCCGGCTCAAAGTTGAGGCGAGATTGACTGCATCACTATTGGTCTTTTGTGTGAGGTGTTGATGTGTTGAACGTACCAACTGTCTGTTTCAACCAGTTAGCACACAGTTTGAACACTCACGGGTACAACACAAGACATGCAACCAGTTAGCACACAGTTTGAACACTCACGGGTACAACACAAGACATGCAACCAGTTAGCACACAGTTTGAACACTCACGGGTACAACACAAGACATGCAACCAGCGGTCTCTTCACAGTCCCCACGTCCAGAACAGAGGCTAGGAAAAGCACAGTATTAAATAGAGCTCTCTGTCACCCAGGTAACTCAAGATAGACAGTATTAAATAGAACTCTCTGTCACCCAGGTAACTCAAGATAGACAGTATTAAATAGAACTCTCTGTCACCCAGGTAACTCAAGATAGACAGTATTAAATAGAACTCTCTGTCACCCAGGTAACTCAAGATAGACAGTATTAAATAGAACTCTCTGTCACCCAGGTAACTCAAGATAGACAGTATTAAATAGAACTCTCTGTCACCCAGGTAACTCAAGATAGACAGTATTAAATAGAACTCTCTGTCACCCAGGTAACTCAAGATAGACAGTATTAAATAGAACTCTCTGTCACCCAGGTAACTCAAGATAGACAGTATTAAATAGAACTCTTTGTCACCCAGGTAACTCAAGATAACAGTAAAGCCAGATTAAAACCAGACAAAAGAACACCTTACTGCAGGACGGGGAGTGTGAAGAGAGAGATTTTTTTTTAAATAGATGTTGTATTATATGATGTATTGTATCATGTCGTGATATGTGATAATGTGGTGGTTGTGATACCACTGTGATATATGGTTGTCTGGGCCTGGGTATCTTGAGATGAATGCCCTGAGCTGAGGGTCTCTTTACTATATGGTTGTCTGGGTATCTTGAGATGAATGCCCTGAGCTGAGGGTCTCTGCTGAATGACTACATTATAATGTTCATGTAATACTGTGTTTTATTTGTTGTGTTTTGATTCCATTTTTTGGACCCCGGGAAGAACGCTGCCTCTGCACCAGCTAATTAAGGGGATCCTAATAAATAAATAAACGGAGTCCAGAAAGAATTCTGACTGTATCGTCATTGATTGCATGTCAGCATCACTGCAGTCTAAGGTACTGGGCAAACAATATGACCCGGTGTATAGAACAGGATTAGACTACATGTACATTAGTTACTGGGCAAACAATATGACCCGGTGTATAGAACAGGATTAGACTGTACATCAGTTCACATTAGTTACTGGGTAAACAATATGACCCGGCGTATAGAACAGGATTAGACTACATGTACATTAGTTACTGGGTAAACAATATGACCCGGTGTATAGAACAGGATTAGACTACATGTACATTAGTTACTGGGCAAACAATATGACCCGGTGTATAGAACAGGATTAGACTGTACATCAGTTCACATTAGTTACTGGGTAAACAATATGACCCGGCGTATAGAACAGGATTAGACTACATGTACATTAGTTACTGGGTAAATAATATGACCCGGTGTATAGAACAGGATTAGACTACATGTACATTAGTTACTGGGTAAACAATATGACCCGGTGTATAGAACAGGATTAGACTACATGTACATTAGTTACTGGGTAAATAATATGACCCGGTGTATAGAACAGGATTAGACTACATGTACATTAGTTACTGGGTAAACAATATGACCCGGTGTATAGAACAGGATTAGACTACATGTACATTAGTTACTGGGTAAACAATATGACCCGGTGTATAGAACAGGATTAGACTACATATACATTAGTTACTGGGTAAACAATATGACCCGGTGTATAGAACAGGATTAGACTACATGTACATTAGTTACTGGGTAAACAATATGACCCGGTGTATAGAACAGGATTAGACTACATGTACATTAGTTACTGGGTAAACAATATGACCCGGTGTATAGAACAGGATTACACTACATGTACATTAGTTACTGGGTAAACAATATGACCCGGTGTATAGAACAGGATTAGACTACATGTACATTAGTTACTGGGTAAACAATATGACCCAGTGTATAGAACAGGATTAGACTACATGTACATTAGTTACTGGGTAAACAATATGACCCGGTGTATAGAACAGGATTAGACTACATGTACATTAGTTACTGGGTAAATAATATGACCCGGTGTATAGAACAGGATTACACTACATGTACATTAGTTACTGGGTAAATAATATGACCCGGTGTATAGAACAGGATTAGACTGTACATCAGTTACCGGGTAAACAATATGACCCGGTGTATAGAACAGGATTAGACTACATGTACATTAGTTACTGGGTAAATAATATGACCCGGTGTATAGAACAGGATTAGACTACATGTACATTAGTTACTGGGTAAACAATATGACCCAGTGTATAGAACAGGATTAGACTACATGTACATTAGTTACTGGGTAAACAATATGACCCGGTGTATAGAACAGGATTAGACTATATACATTAGTTACTGGGTAAATAATATGACCCGGTGTATAGAACAGGATTACACTACATGTACATCAGTTACTGGGTAAACAATATGACCCGGTGTATAGAACAGGATTAGACTACATGTACATTAGTTACTGGGTAAACAATATGACCCGGTGTACAGAACAGGATTAGACTGTACATCAGTTCACATTAGTTACTGGGTAAACAATATGACCCGGTGTATAGTACAGGATTACACTACATGTACGTCAGTTATTGGGTAAATAATATGACCCGGTGTATAGAACAGGATTAGACTACATGTACATTAGTTACTGGGTAAACAATATGACCCGGTGTATAGAACAGGATTAGACTGTACATTAGTTGCTGGGTAAATAATATGACCCGGTGTATAGAACAGGATTAGACTACATGTACATTAGTTACTGGGTAAATAATATGACCCGGTGTATAGAACAGGATTAGACTACATGTACATCAGTTACCGGGTAAACAATATGACCCGGTGTATAGAATAGGATTAGACTATGTACATTAGTTACTGGGTAAACAATATGACCCGGTATATAGAACAGGATTAGACTACATGTACATTAGTTACTGGGTAAATAATATGACCCGGTGTATAGAACAGGATTAGACTACATGTACATTAGTTACTGGGTAAATTATATGACCCAGTGTATAGAATAGGATTAGACTATGTACATCAGTTCACATTAGTTTCTATGCTTCATTATCATCTTTATAACAGCTGTAAATAGAAGAACAGGCTCTGTATGCTTCATTATCATCTTCATAACAGCTGTAAATAGAAGAACAGGCTCTGTATGCTTCATTATCATCTCATCTTCATAACAGCTGTAAATAGAAGAACAGGCTCTGTATGCTTCATTATCATCTTCATAACAGCTGTAAATAGAAGAACAGGCTCTGTATGCTTCATTATCATCTCCATAACAGCTGTAAATAGAAGAACAGGCTCTGTATGCTTCATTATCATATCATCTCCATAACAGCTGTAAATAGAAGAACAGGCTCCGTATGCTTCATTATCATATCATCTCCATAACAGCTGTAAATAGAAGAACAGGCTCTGTATGCTTCATTATCATCTCATCTCCATAACAGCTGTAAATAGAAGAACAGGCTCTGTATTGATTCATTATCATCTTCATAACAGCTGTAAATAGAAGAACAGGCTCTGTATGCTTCATTATCATCTCCATAACAGCTGTAAATAGAAGAACAGGCTCTGTATGCTTCATTATCATATCATCTCCATAACAGCTGTAAATAGAAGAACAGGCTCCGTATGCTTCATTATCATATCATCTCCATAACAGCTGTAAATAGAAGAACAGGCTCTGTATGCTTCATTATCATCTCATCTCCATAACAGCTGTAAATAGAAGAACAGGCTCTGTATTGATTCATTATCATCTTCATAACAGCTGTAAATAGAAGAACAGGCTCTGTATGCTTCATTATCATCTTCATAACAGCTGTAAATAGAAGAACAGGCTGCGAGCCTTTCGAAAAGCCATGAAATAAGCCTTTTTTTAGACTTGACCTTTTTAAGTTATATAAACTTCAGGAGAAAGGATTGTTGACATATATTTAACATTTGCATCTTAAAGCATTGTGACATTTTAGCCTACCTAGTCCTCCTTTAATACTCCATAATGTTTCATCATTAGATGCTACAGGCCTCCTTTAAGACTCCATAATGTTTCATCATTAGATGCTACAGTCCTCCTTTAATACTCCATAATGTTTCATCATTAGATGCTACAGTCCTCCTGTAAGACTCCATAATGTTTCATCATTAGATGCTACAGTCCTCCTTTAAGACTCCATAATGTTTCATCATTAGATGCTACAGTCCTCCTTTAATACTCCATAATGTTTCATCATTAGATGCTACAGTCCTCCTTCAAGACTCCATAGTGTTTCATCATTAGATGCTACAGTCCTCCTTTAATACTCCATAATGTTTCATCATTAGATGCTACAGTCCTCCTTTATTAAGACTCCATAATGTTTCATCATTCGATGCTACAGTCCTCCTTTAAGACTCCATAATGTTTCATTATTAGATGCTACAGTCCTCCTTCAAGACTCCATAATGTTTCATCATTAGATGCTACAGTCCTCCTTTATGACTCCATAATGTTTATCATTAGATGCTACAGTCCTCCTTTAAGACTCCATAATGTTTCATCATTAGATGCTACAGTCCTCCTTTAAGACTCCATAATGTTTCATCATTAGATGCTACAGTCCTCCTTTAAGACTCCATAATGTTTCATCATTAGATGCTACAGTCCTCCTTTAAGACTCCATAATGTTTCATCATTAGATGCTACAGTCCTCCTCTAAGACTCCATAGTGTTTCATCATTAGATGCTACAGTCCTCCTCCAAGACTCCATAATGTTTCATCATTAGATGCTACAGTCCTCCTTTAAGACTCCATAATGTTTCATCATTCGATGCTACAGTCCTCCTTTAAGACTCCATAATGTTTCATCATCAGATGCTACAGTCCTCCTTTAAGACTCCATAATGTTTCATCATTAGATGCTACAGTCCTCCTTTAAGACTCCATAATGTTTCATCATTAGATGCTACAGTCCTCCTCTAAGACTCCATAATGTTTCATCATTAGATGCTACAGTCCTCCTCTAAGACCCCATAATGTAGCTTCATCTGTAGGAGCTCCAAGGTCAACATTGGTGTCATATGATGCTTTACCGCTCTGTAATAAAATATACAAATAGATGTCAACAATCCCACAAAGGACCCTTCTATGGATTACATGTAGTGAGGAATCACCATGTAGTGAGGAATCACCCTGTATGGACATTCTACTGTAGATGGATTACATGTAGTGAGGAATCACCCTGTAAGGGCATTCTACTGTAGATGGATTACATGTAGTGAGGAATCACCCTGTATGGACATTCTACTGTAGATGGATTACATGTAGTGAGGAATCACCCTGTACGGACATTCTACTGTAGATGGATTACATGTAGTGAGGAATCACCCTGTATGGGCATTCTACTGTAGATGGATTACATGTAGTGAGGAATCACCCTGTATGGGCATTCTACTGTAGATGGATTACATGTAGTGAGGAATCACCCTGTATGGGCATTCTACTGTAGATAGATTACATGTAGTGAGGAATCACCCTGTATGGGCATTCTACTGTAGATGGATTACATGTAGTGAGGAATCACCCTGTATGGGCATTCTACTGTAGATGGATTACATGTAGTGCGGAATCACCATGTAGTGAGGAATCACCCTGTATGGGCATTCTACTGTAGATGGATTACATGTAGTGCGGAATCACCATGTAGTGAGGAATCACCCTGTATGGGCATTCTACTGTAGATGGATTACATGTAGTGAGGAATCACCCTGTATGGACATTATACTGAAGTTCTACATTGAATATGTTGTTTTTAAAAAATATAGGAATACTGTGAGATTCTGGTTTTCTGTCAGGGCTGGATACCATTTGTATGGTGTCTGTGTGCAGTAGGAAGGAACTTAAGAGGTTGTTTTGCGAGCCAATGATAACTAGTGTTAGTGAAATGACTGGATGCCTTTCTTTTTCTCCTTCTTTTATTTACCCCTTCTTTTATTTTCCCCTTCTTTTATTTTCCCCTTCTTTTATTTACCCCTTCTTTTATTTACCCCTTCTTTTATTTAACCCTTTTATTTAACCCTTTATTTAACCCTTTTATTTAACCCTTTATTTAACCCTTTTATTTAACCCTTCTTTTATATAACCCTTCTTTTATTTAACCCTTCTTTTATATAACCCTTCTTTTATTTAACCCTTCTTTTATTTACCCCTTCTTTTATTTAACCCTTTATTTAACCCTTCTTTTATTTAACCCTTCTTTTATTTAACCCTTCTTTTATATAACCCTTCTTTTATATAACCCTTCTTTTATTTAACCCTTCTTTTATATAACCCTTCTTTTATATAACCCTTCTTTTATTTAACCCTTCTTTTATTTAACCCTTTATTTAACCCTTCTTTTATTTAACCCTTCTTTTATTTAACCCTTCTTTTATATAACCCTTCTTTTATATAACCCTTCTTTTATTTAACCCTTCTTTTATTTACCCCTTCTTTTATATAACCCTTCTTTTATATAACCCTTCTTTTATTTAACCCTTCTTTTATTTAACCCTTTATTTAACCCTTCTTTTATTTAACCCTTCTTTTATTTAACCCTTCTTTTATTTACCCCTTCTTTTATTTAACCCTTTATTTAACCCTTCTTTTATTTAACCCTTATTTTATTTAACCCTTCTTTTATATAACCCTTATTTTATTTAACCCTTCTTTTATATAACCCTTCTTTTATATAACCCTTCTTTTAAATTAACCCTTCTTTTATTTAACCCTTTATTTAACCCTTCTTTTATTTAACCCTTCTTTTATTTAACCCTTCTTTTATATAACCCTTCTTTTATTTAACCCTTCTTTTATATAACCCTTCTTTTATTTACCCCTTCTTTTATTTAACCCTTCTTTTATATAACCCTTCTTTTATATAACCCTTCTTTTATTTAACCCTTCTTTTATTTAACCCTTCTTTTATTTAACCCTTCTTTTATTTACCCCTTCTTTTATTTAACCCTTCTTTTATTTACCCCTTCTTTATTTAAGCCTTCTTTTATTTAAGCCTTCTTTTATTTACCCCTTTTATTTAACCCTTTATTTAACCCTTCTTTTATTTAAGCCTTCTTTTATTTACCCCTTTTATTTAACCCTTTATTTAACCCTTTTTTTATTTAACCCTTCTTTTATTTAACCCTTCTTTTATTTACCCCTTCTTTATTTAACCCTTTATTTAACCCTTCTTTTATTTAACCCTTCTTTTATTTAACCCTTCTTTTATTTAACCCTTCTTTTATTTAACCCTTCTTTTATTTAACCCTTCTTTTATTTAACCCTTATTTTACCAGGTAAGTTGACTGAGAACACATTCTCATTTACACCAACGACCTGGGGAATAGTTACAGGGGAGAGGATGGGGAATGAGTGAGCCAATTGTAGACTGGGGATGATAAGGTGACCGTGATGGTATGAGGGCCAGATTGGGAATACAGGTACCTTAGCATATGCTACTGTACCTGTAGACTTCCAGTCATTGCGCTAATGCTAGTTACCAGAATCTCGCTGTATTCCTTTAAAGCTGCACTGTAAAATGGATCTGATTTGGATTAAATATCATAGGAAGACAGTTTTGTCATGTGGAGGTTTCATTCATGTCTCTATGATTAAATAAACACTTTGTTTGTTTTTGGCAGGAGAAAGACCAGACTCTGAGGAACCAGAGGAAGAAACTTCCAAACCAGCAAGACCATACCACTGCTCCCAGTGTGCGAAGAGTTTTACCCAGTTAGGGAACATGAAAAGACACGAGAGGACACACACAGAGGATAAACCGTTCCACTGCTCCAAGTGTGGAAAGAGTTTTACCCGGATAGGGTCCCTGAAAATGCATGAGAGAATGCACACAGGAGACAAGCCTTACCCCTGCTCCTTGTGTGTAAAGAGATTTTCCTCCTCAGGATGCCTGAAAATACATGAGAAGACGCACACAGGCGATAAACCTTTCCAATGCTCCCAGTGTGGAAATAACTTTTCCTTGTTAGCGAGCCTGAAAAGACATGAGAGGGCACACACAGGAAATAAGCCTCATCACTGCTCCCAGTGTGGAAAGAGTTTTACCCGGATAGGGTCCCTGAAAATGCATGAGAGAATGCACACAGGAGAAAAGCCATACCACTGCTCCTTGTGTGGAAAGAGTTTTAACCAGTCAAGGGACCTGAAAGATCACGAGAGAATACATACAGGAGAAAAGCCATACCACTGCTCCCAGTGTGGAAAGAGTTTTAACCAGTCAAGGGACCTGAAAGAACATGAAAGAATACATACAGGAGAAAAGCCGTACCACTGCTCCCAGTGTGCAAAGCGTTTTACACAATTAGGTCACCTGAAACGTCATCAAAGAACACACACTGGAGAGAAGCCTTATCACTGCTCCCAGTGTGGAAAGAGTTTTGCCCAGTTAAGTCACCTGAAAGAACATAAGAGATTGCACACAGGGGAGAAGCCTTACCACTGCTCCCAGTGTGGGAAAACGTTTTCCTCGTTAGCGAACCTGAAAAGACATGAGGACACACACAGGAGATAAGCCTTACCACTGCTCCCAGTGTGGAAATAGTTTTTCCTTGTTTGCGAACCTGAAAAGACATGAGGACACACACAGGAGAGAAGCTTTTCCAATGCTCCTAGGACCTGTAAATTGATATTTCACGTCACATTAACTTAAAGTTCATCAGAGAATAAACACAGTGCTCCCATTGTCTTGTATTTTTTACGAAGAATGTGTTTTTTTTTATGCCATATTAAATCGAATTGTACAAAAAATATATTTGTATGTTTTTTTTTTAAACACAAATTGAATATGGAGTATTTCAGTTTAAATATATAGTATGCCAGTGTCAATGTAGACGCGTTGTGATTAAATGATCATTTTAAAACTGCGTGTGTTTGTGTGTTTATCTGTGTGTGTCATTCCTCCAGCACTACAGATAATCTATTTGGATGTGATGCATTTGCTCCATTGTTTTCCTCCAAGGAGCCACCATTGGAAGACACGAGGAGTTACTTCTTAACCTTGTGGAGGGACTCCATACCTTGGCGGACGCATGGCCTTCAATGCTTTGCTGGAATAATTCCGCGCAATATCTACCAGGCAACAAGCCACAACGGTAACCTTCCAGATTCCTAGTAACCCCACTACCAGCGGTGTTTCTCCCCATACCCATGTCAGTTGGTGGCCCACTCTGATGATTTATATCTTACAGAGGGGCTGTAAATGAATAGTATGGTGACATCTTAGTGGGGCATATTTGGAATGTCTGAGTAGTTCTATCTGATGTCATAATACACCCCTCTGATAATCAAGTGATATTTGGAATGTCTGAGTAGTTCTATCTGATGTCATAATACACCCCTCTGATAATCAAGTGATATTTGGAATGTCTGAGTAGTTCTATATGATGTCATAATACACACCTCTGATAGTGATACATTTGCTCCATTGTTTCCATGTCAGTTGGTTTCCCACTCTGATGATTTATATCTGACAGAGGGGCTGTAAATGAATAGTATGGTGACATCCTACAGATCTTGGTGGAGTTCCTGACCGACTAGACGTGCATATGTTGCATTGCATCAACCACGTCTTTAACTGTGTAGTAGGGCATCGGAATGTTATATCATATGATGTGGTTAGCTGATATGTCAAATATCTATTCAGACGTCGTAAGATGAGATCTGACATGCGTCTGCAACCTAATCAGGTAGGTACACAGAGTGTCTTTAATAGTCTGGTCACATCTAACAGAGTGGCTTTACTAGTCTGGTCACATCTAACAGAGTGTCTTTAATAGTCTGGTCACATCTAACAGAGTGTCTTTAATAGTCTGGTTACATCTAACAGAGTGTCTTTAATAGAATGGTCACATCTAACAGAGTGTCTTTAATAGTCTGGTCACATCTAACAGAGTGTCTTTAATAGTCTGGTCACATCTAACAGAGTGGCTTTAATAGTCTGGTCACATCTAACAGAGTGTCTTTACTAGTCTGGTCACATCTAACAGAGTGTCTTTACTGGTATGGTCACATCTAACAGAGTGTCTTTAATAGAATGGTCACATCTAACAGAGTGTCTTTACTAGTCTGGTCACATCTAACAGAGTGTCTTTAATAGAATGGTCACATCTAACAGAGTGTCTTTACTAGTCTGGTCACATCTAACAGAGTGTCTTTACTAGTCTGGTCACATCTAACAGAGTGTCTTTACTAGTCTGTTCACATCTAACAGAGTGTCTTTACTAGTCTGGTCACATCTAACAGAGTGGCTTTACTAGTCTGTTCACATCTAACAGAGTGTCTTTAATAGTCTGGACACATCTAACAGAGTGTCTTTAATAGTCTGGTCACATCTAACAGAGTGTCTTTAATAGTCTGTTCACATCTAACAGAGTGTCTTTAATAGTCTGGTCACATCTAACAGAGTGTCTTTAATAGTCTGGACACATCTAACAGAGTGTCTTTAATAGTCTGGTCACATCTAACAGAGTGACTTTACTAGTCTGGTCACATCTAACAGAGTGTCTTTACTAGTCTAGTCACATCTAACAGAGTGTCTTTAATAGTCTGGTCACATCTAACAGAGTGTCTTTACTAGTCTGGTCACATCTAACAGAGTGTCTTTACTAGTCTGGTCACATCTAACAGAGTGTCTTTAATAGAATGGTCACATCTAACAGAGTGTCTTTAATAGTCTGGTCACATCTAACAGAGTGTCTTTAATAGTCTGGTCACATCTAACAGAGTGGCTTTAATAGTCTGGTCACATCTAACAGAGTGTCTTTACTAGTCTGGTCACATCTAACAGAGTGTCTTTACTGGTATGGTCACATCTAACAGAGTGTCTTTAATAGAATGGTCACATCTAACAGAGTGTCTTTACTAGTCTGGTCACATCTAACAGAGTGTCTTTAATAGTCTGTTCACATCTAACAGAGTGTCTTTAATAGTCTGGTCACATCTAACAGAGTGTCTTTAATAGTCTGGACACATCTAACAGAGTGTCTTTAATAGTCTGGTCACATCTAACAGAGTGACTTTACTAGTCTGGTCACATCTAACAGAGTGTCTTTACTAGTCTAGTCACATCTAACAGAGTGTCTTTAATAGTCTGGTCACATCTAACAGAGTGTCTTTACTAGTCTGGTCACATCTAACAGAGTGTCTTTACTAGTCTGGTCACATCTAACAGAGTGTCTTTAATAGAATGGTCACATCTAACAGAGTGTCTTTAAGAGTCTGGTCACATCTAACAGAGTGTCTTTAATAGTCTGGTCACATCTAACAGAGTGTCTTTAATAGTCTGGTCACATCTAACAGAGTGTCTTTACTAGTCTGGTCACATCTAACAGAGTGTCTTTAATAGTCTGGTCACATCTAACAGAGTGTCTTTAATAGTCTGGTCACATCTAACAGAGTGTCTTTACTAGTCTGGTCACATCTAACAGTGTGGCTTTACTAGTCTGGTCACATCTAACAGAGTGTCTTTACTAGTCTGGTCACATCTAACAGAGTGTCTTTAATAGTCTGGTCACATCTAACAGAGTGGCTTTAATAGTCTGGTCACATCTAACAGAGTGTCTTTACTAGTCTGGTCACATCTAACAGAGTGTCTTTAATAGTCTGTTCACATCTAACAGAGTGTCTTTACTAGTCTGGTCACATCTAACAGAGTGTCTTTAATAGTCTGGTCACATCTAACAGAGTGTCTTTAATAGTCTGGTCACATCTAACAGAGTGTCTTTACTAGTCTGGTCACATCTAACAGAGTGTCTTTAATAGTCTGGTCACATCTAACAGAGTGGCTTTAATAGTCTGGTCACATCTAACAGAGTGTCTTTACTAGTCTGGTCACATCTAACAGAGTGTCTTTAATAGTCTGTTCACATCTAACAGAGTGTCTTTACTAGTCTGGTCACATCTAACAGAGTGTCTTTAATAGTCTGGTCACATCTAACAGAGTGTCTTTACTAGTCTGGTCACATCTAACAGAGTGTCTTTAATAGTCTGGTCACATCTAACAGAGTGTCTTTAATAGTCTGGTCACATCTAACAGAGTGTCTTTACTAGTCTGGTCACATCTAACAGAGTGTCTTTACTAGTCTGGTCACATCTAACAGAGTGTCTTTAATAGTCTGGTCACATCTAACAGAGTGTCTTTAATAGTCTGGTCACATCTAACAGAGTGTCTTTAATAGTCTGGTCACATCTAACAGAGTGTCTTTAATAGTCTGGTCACATCCTACGTAGTGTCTTTAATAGTCTGGTCACATCTAACATAGTGGCTTTACTATTCTGGTCACATCTAACAGAGTGTCTTTACTAGTCTGGTCACATCTAACAGAGTGTCTTTAATAGTCTGGTCACATCTAACAGAGTGGCTTTACTAGTCTGGTCACATCTAACAGAGTGGCTTTACTAGTCTGGTCACATCTAACAGAGTGGCTTTACTATTCTGGTCACATCTAACAGAGTGTCTTTACTAGTCTGGTCACATCTAACAGAGTGTCTTTACTAGTCTGTTCACATCTAACAGAGTGGCTTTAATAGTCTGGTCACATCTAACAGAGTGTCTTTAATAGTCTGGTCACATCTAACAGAGTGGCTTTACTAGTCTGGTCACATCTAACAGAGTGTCTTTAATAGTCTGGTCACATTTAACAGAGTGTCTTTACTAGTCTGGTCACATCTAACAGAGTGGCTTTACTAGTCTGGTCACATCTAACAGAGTGTCTTTAATAGTCTGGTCACATCTAACAGAGTGGCTTTAATAGTCTGGTCACATCTAACAGAGTGGCTTTAATAGTCTGGTCACATCTAACAGAGTGTCTTTAATAGTCTGGTCACATCTAACAGAGTGTCTTTACTAGTCTGGTCACATCTAGCGTGTGCTCCTTGACACAATCACACACGCTCCCTTACCCCGGAAGCCAGCCGCACCAATGTGTCAGAGGAAACAGCGTTACAGCTGGCGACCTGAAGGTGGACACCAGTCCAGGTGTTTTCAAGGTTGGTTTAATGGAGGCAGTCTTCAGGGAATAAGGCCCAGCGTTTATTAAGTTAAGGGTTATTTATAATTGTGGTTGGACTGAGAAGAGCAGCTTTCATAGAATGGGGATCACTGTCAGAGGAGTGTATTATGACATCATATAGAACTAATCAGACATTCCAAATATCACTTGATTATCAGAGGAGTGTATTATGACATCATATAGAACTACTCAGACATTCCAAATATCACTTGATTATCAGAGGAGTGTATTATGACATCATATAGAACTACCACAAACCACATGGTACAGAGCGTTTCTTTGACTGAATTAAGAAAATGCCTTAAATGTAGTTTGTTTTAAATTCTCAACCAAAAACAATCTGCACTAATCAATCAACACATGCTTCTCTTTGGTCGTCTCAATATAATGGTATTACTACTGGGGTAGCCATAGTATTACTAGGGTAAACTATTGGGGTAAACTACTCGAATAATCATAGTATTACTAGGGTAAACTACTGGGGTAGCCATAGTATTTCTAGGGTAAACTATTGGGGTAAACTACTCGAATAACCATAATATTACTTGTGTAAACTACTGGGGTAACCATAGTATTACTAGGGTAAACTACTTGGGTAACCATAGTATTACTAGGGTAAACTACTGGGGTAGCCATAGTATTACTAGGGTAAACTACTTGGGTAACCATAGTATTACCAGGGTAAACTACTGGGGTAACCATAGTATTACTAGGGTAAACTACTTGGGTAACCATAGTATTACTAGGGTAAACTACTGGGGTAGCCATAGTATTACTAGGGTAAACTACTTGGGTAACCATAGTATTACCAGGGTAAACTACTGGGGTAACCATAGTATTACTAGGGTAAACTACTTGGGTAACCATAGTATTACTAGGATAAACTACCTGGATAACCATAGTATTACTAGGGTAAACTACTGGGGTAGCCATAGTATTACTAGGGTAAACTACTGGGGTAACCATGGTATTACTGGGTAAACTACTGGGGTAGCCATAGTATTACTAGGGTAATCTACTGGGGTAGCCATAGTATTACTAGGGTAAACTACTGGGGTAGCCATAGTATTACTAGGGTAAACTACTGGGGTAACCATGGTATTACTGGGTAAACTACTGGGGTAGCCATAGTATTACTAGGGTAAACTACTAGAGTAACCATAGTATTACCAGGGTAATCTACTGGGGTAGCCATAGTATTACTAGGGTAAACTACTGGGGTAGGCATAGTATTACTAGGGTAAAATACTAGGGTAGCCATAGTATTACTAGGGTAAACTACTGGGGTAGCCATAGTATTACTCTGGTAAATTATGGGGGAGCCATAGTATTACTAGGGTAAACTTCTGGTGTAGCCATATTATTACTAGGGTAAACTACTAGGGTAAACTACTGGGGTAGCCATATTATTACTAGGGTAAACTACTGGGGTAGCCACAGTATTACTAGTGTAAACTACTGGAGTAGGCATATTAATACTAGGGTAAACTACTGGGATAACCATAGTATTACTAGGGTAAACTACTAGGGTAAACTACTGGGGTAGCCATAGTATTACTAGGGTAAACTACTGGGGTTAACCATGGTATTACTGGGTAAACTACTGGGGTAGCCATAGTATTACTAGGGTAAACTACTAGAGTAACCCTAGTATTACTAGGGTAATCTACTGGGGTAGCCATAGTATTATTAGGGTAATCGACTGGGGTAGACATAGTATTACTAAGGGTAAACTACTAGGATAAACTGCAGGGGTTGCCATAGTATTACTAGGGTAAACGACTGGGGTAGTCATAGTATTACTAGTGTAAACTACTAGGGTAAACTACTGGGGTAACCATAGTATTACTAGGGTAAACTACTAGGGTAAACTACTGGGGTAACCATAGTATTACTAGGGTAAACTACTAGGATAAACTGCAGGGGTTGCCATAGTATTACTAGGGTAAACGACTGGGGTAGTCATAGTATTACTAGGGTAAACTACTAGGGTAAACTACTGGGGTAACCATAGTATTACTAGGGTAAACTACTAGGGTAAACTACTGGGGTAACCATAGTATTACTAGGGTACACTACTAGGGTAAACTACTGGGGTAGCCATAATATTACTAGATTAAACTACTGGGGTAACCATAGTATTACTAGGGTAAACTACTAGGGTAAACTACTGGGGTAACCACAGTATTACTTGGGCAAACTACTAGGGTAAACTACTGGGGTAGCCATATTATTACTAGGGTAAACTACTAGGGTAGCCATAGTATTACTAGGGTAAACTACTGAGGTAGCCACAGTATTACTAGGGTAAACTACTAGGGTAAACTACTGGGGTAGTCATAGTATTACTAGGGTAAACTACTGGGGTAGTCATAGTATTACTAGGGTAAACTACTAGGGTAAACTACTGTGGTAGCCATAGTATTACTAGGGTAAACTACTAGGGTAAACTACTGGGGTAGGCATAGGATTACTAGGGCAAACTACTGGAGTAACCATAGTATTACTGGGTATACTACTGGGGTAGCCATAAACTACTAGGGTAAACTACTAGGGTAACCACAGTATTACTAGGGTAAATTACGGTCCTTGACTCCAGCCAAAATACGGTTCTCAACTCCAGCCAAATGACGCTCCTCACTCCAGCCAAATGACGATCCTCACTCCAGCCAAATGACGCTCCTCAACTCCAGCCAAATGACGCTCCTCACTCCAGCCAAATGACGATCCTCACTCCAGCCAAATGACGCTCCTCACTCCAGCCAAATGACGCTCCTCAACTCCAGCCAAATTACGCTCATCAACTCCAGCCAAATGACGCTCCCCACTCCAGCTCCACTTTACTCATATCCTGGTTGGTACCGTATGTACCTTTAGGTTCCTCTCCATGTGTAGGCTATTGTCCTGGCCTGTGTGGTACAGTCTTTCACATGCGTAGTGGTTTGTTGCATTGGATTGCTTAGTTTATAATTTGTGTCAGCTTTGAATTCAATCTAAAGCCACAGATTTGTTAACTTCCTGTACTTTGAGAGGAAGCATCCCAAATCCCAAATCACTATGTTGTCAATAAAACTCTGCCCTCAATGCTGAAGTTGTATTGTGCATGGTTCTGTGGAAATGCTGCGATTCGCTCATCGTCTTTAATGTTGTGATTCACAGACACACCGTGACCACAGTTTGAATGCTGCAACGGAGACGGAATGACGTGGAAGGGACACACGCTGAGACACCCCCAGTATGATACACTGAGACACCCCCAGTACGATACACTGAGACACCCCCAGTATGATACACTGAGACACCCCCAGTATGACTGGACATGTGGGCTGGGTATTTGTGACAAGGACCTAAACAAATCAAATGTATTTGTATTTATTTTTTATATAGCCCTTCGTACATCAGCTGATATCTCAAAGTGCTGTACAGAAACCCAGCCTAAAACCCCAAACAGCAAGCAATGCAGGTGTAGAAGCACGGTGGCTAGGAAAAACTCCCTAGAAAGGCCAAAACCTAGGAAGAAACCTAGAGAGGAACCAGGCTATGAGGCGTGCAGAAGAACACCCGTACCCCATTGTATCTTTATTCCATGGCCAACCATCCCTCTAGCTACCCCCTTATTCCAACCATCCCTCTAGCTACCCCCTTATTCCAACCATCCCTCTAGCTACCCCCTTATTCCAACCATCCCTCTAGCTACCCCCTTATTCCAACCATCCCTCTAGCTACCCCCTTATTCCAACCATCCCTCTAGCTACCCCCTTATTCCAACCATCCCTCTAGCTACCCCCTTATTCCAACCATCCCTCTAGCTACCCCCTTATTCCAACCATCCCTCTAGCTACCCCCTTATTCCAACCATCCCTCTAGCTACCCCTTATTCCAACCATCCCTCTAGCTACCCCCTTATTCCAACCATCCCTCTAGCTACCCCCTTATTCCAACCATCTTGGCTTTCGAAGATTTTAGAAAGGCAGGGCAGGATGGATATAGGTCTAACAGTTTGGGTCTAGAGTGTCTCCCCCTTTGAAGAGAGGGATGAGCTTTCCAATCTTTGAGGATCTCAGACGATACGAAAGAGAGGTTGAACAGGCTTGTAATAGGAGTTGCAACAATTTCAGTGGATCATTTTAGAAAGAGAGGGTCCAGATTGTCTAGCTCAGCTGATTTATAGGGATACAGATTTTGCAGCTCTTTCGAGACATCAGCTGTCTGGATTTGGGTGAAGGAGAAATGGGGGGGGGGGGGGGGGGGGGGGCTTGGGCAAGTTTCTGCGGGGAGTGCAGAGCTGTTGGCCGGGGTTGGGGTAGCCAGATGGAAAGCTGGCCAGATGTAGAAAAATGCTTATTAAAATGATCGATTACCGTAGATTTATCGGTGGTGACAGTGTTTCCTAGCCTCAATGCAGTGGGCAGCTGGGACGAGGTGCTATTATTCTCCATGGACTTTACAGAGTCCCAAAACTATTTGGAATTAGTGCTACAGGATGCAAATTTCTGTTTGAAAAAGCTAACCTTAGTTTTCCTAACTGACTGTGTATATTGGTTCCTGACTTCCCTGAAAAGTTGCATATCGCGGGGGCTATTCAATGCTAATGCAGTATGACACAGGATGTTTTTGTGCTGGTCGAGGGCAGTCAAGTCTGGGTTGAAACAAGGGCTGTATCTGTTTATAGTTCTACATTTTTTTAATGGAGCATACTTATTTAAGATGGTGAGGAAAGCCCTTTTAAATAGCAACCAGGCATCCTCTACTGACGGGATGAGGTCAATATCCTACCAGGATATCCGGGCCAGGTCGATTAGAAAGGCCTGCTCGCTGAAGTTTTTTAGGGAGCGTTTGACAGTGATGAGTGGACGTTGTTTGACAGCGGACCCATTACGGACGCAGGCAATGAGGCAGTGATCGCGGAGATCTTGGTTGAAGACAGCAGAGGTGTATTTAGAGGGCAAGTTGGTCAGGATAATGTCTATGGGGGTGCCCATGGTTATGGATTTGGGGTTGTACCTGGTAGGTTCCTTGATGATTTGTGTGAGATTGAGGGCATCTAGCTTAGATTGTAGGACGGCCGGGTGTTAAGCATATCCCAGTTTAGGTCACCTAACAGTACGAACTCTGAAGATAGATCTGGGGCAATCAATTCACATATGGTGTCCAGGGCACAGCTGGGGGCTGAAGGGGGTCTATAACAAGCGGCAACAGTGAGAGACATTTTAAAAGTAGAAGCTCGAATTGTTTGGGCACAGACCTGGATAGTATGACAGAACTCTCTGCAGTAGATTGCAACTCCGCCCCCTTTGGCAGTTCTATCTTGTTGGAAAATGTTGTAGTTGAGGAAGGAAATTTCAGAATTTTTGGTGGCCTTTCTAAGCCAGGATTCAGACACGGCTATGACATCAGGGTTGGCGGAGTGTGCTAAAGCATTGAATAAAATAAACTTAGGGAGGAGGCTTCTGATGTTAACATGCATGAAACCAAGGCTTTTACGGTTACAGAAGTCAACAAATGAGAGCGCCTGGGGAATAGGTGTGGTGCTGGGGGCTACAGGGCCTGGGTAAACCTCTACATCACCAGAGGAACAGAGGAGGAGTGAGATAAGGGTACGGCTAAAGGCTATAAGAACTGGTCGTCTAGTGCATTGTGAACAGAAAATAAAAGGAGCAGATTTCTGGGCGTGGTAAAATAGATTCAGGGCATAATGTACAGCCAAGGGTATGGTAGGATGTGAGTACAGTGGAGGTAAACCTAGGCACTGAGTGACGATGAGAGCGGTTGTGTCTCTGGAGGCACCAGTTAAGCATGGTGAGGTCTCCGCATGTGTGGGGTTGGGACAAAAGAGCTATCTAAGGCATGTTGGGCGGGGCTGGGGGCTCTACAGTGAAATTAAACAATATTAACTAACCTAAACAGCAGTAGACAAGGCAGATTGACAATAGAGAGAGGCATGTGTAGCCGACTGATCATAGGGTCCAATGAGCAGCAATAGGTGAGTCAGGGAGCCGTTCGGTAGTCGCTACTACGCTAGGCGAGCTGGTGACACGGTGATTCAGACAGCTAGCGGGCCGGGGCTAGCAGATGGGTCTTCGGCGACATCGCAAAGGAAAAACATGTTGAAATCACCTCGGCAGACCAGTCGTGATGGATTGGCGGGGCTCCATGTCGGCAATAAAGGGCCCAGGCCAATTGGCAAAATAGGTATTGTAGCCCAAGAATTAGCTGGTAGACCTCTTTGGCTAGCCGGGAGATGGGCCTAGCTCGAAGCGAGCTCAAGGATAACTGGTCCCCCCCTTGGGTTGTGCCGTGGCGGAGATCTTTGTGGGCTATACTTTGTGGGCCTTGTCTCAGGATGGTAAGTTGGTGGTTGAAGGTATCCCTCTAGTGGTGTGGGGGCTGTGCTTTGGCAAAGTGGGTGGGGTTATATCTTGCCTGTTTGGCCCTGTCCGGGGGTATCATCGGATGGAGCCACAGTGTCTCCTGACCCCTCCTGTCTCAGCCTCCAGTATTTATGCTGCAGTAGTTTGTGTCGGGGGGCTAGGGTCAGTCTGTTATATCTGGAGTATTTCTCCTGTCTTATCCGGTGTCCTGTGTGAATTTAAGTATGCTCTCTCTAATTCTCTCTTTCTCTTTCTCTTTTTCTTTCTCTTTCTTTCTCTCTCTCGGAGGACCTGAGCCCAGGCCCATGTCTCAGGACTACCTGGCATGATGACTCCTTGCTGTGAACCTGGCCATGCTGCTGCTCCAGTTTCAACTGTTCTGCCTGCGGCTATGGAACCCTGACCTGTTCACCGGACGTGCTACCTGTGCCAGACCTGCTGCTTTCAACTCTCCAGAGACAGCGGGAGCGTTAGAGATACTCTCAATGATTGGCTATGAAAAGCCAACTGACATTTACTCCTGAGGTGCTGACTTGTTGCAACCTCGACAACCACTGTGATTATTATTATTTGACCATGCTGGTCATTTATGAACATTTGAACATCTTGGCCATGTTCTGTTATAATCTCCACCCGGCACAGCCAGAAGAAGACTGGCCACCCCTCATATATCAAATATCAGCCTGGTTCCGCTCTAGGTTTCTTCCTAGGTTTTGGCCTGTCTAGGGAGTTTTTCCTAGCCACCGTGCTTCTACACCTGCATTGCTTGCTGTTTGGGGTTTTAGGCTTGGTTTCTGTACAGCACTTTGATATATTAGCTGATGTAAGAAGGGCTTTATAAATACATTTGATTTTGATTTTGATCAAAATGTATATGAAATATATACATCAAAAATGAGGAAAACTATTTACACGGGACAAGACAAACACACGTCCGACTTCTACGCCATCTTGAAATGTTTAGAGCATATTGCTAGTAGCTAGCTAGCTGTCAGCAAAGGTGACAGCTAGAGATGACATGCAAGAGTTTACGATACAGCCTGGATTCGAACCAGGGTTGTCTGTATTGACACCTCTAGCACTGAGATGCAGTGGCTTACCACCGCTGTGCCACTCGAGAGCCCATACTATTCTTGTATGCATTTCTTCTTCTTTCTAGTGGCAGCCCATAGATACAATAAAATATAAAATATGAAATGCCCATTTGAGAACTACCTGTAACCCTGTTAAGAAAAAATGGGAATCCAATGGGAATTTTTCATGAGGGTTCTACGTCTGTGTATATGAAGGTATTATTTGCAAGACGTAAGAGAAAACATATCTTGTGTTTAAAAAATTATATATTTTTTTTGCTAATGTAAACAATGTTGTAAATATTTTTCTAAACTGCGTTACCCACTCCAGTCAGCAGATGGCGACTGTGGGTTGGCGAATGTGTGGTTTTCAGGTGACCCTTCTCGCATGACGTATAATCTAGTGAACCGGACGGGACGTTTCTGCAGCAACAATACGGCTACTCTTTCAGCCAGGTTTTTTAGCTTGCTAGCTAACTTAAAACCGAAGCATTTGACGCGCTTTACACCATGTTTTATTTACATTCGCGAATCGCAGTGTTTCAAACACAATTCTGTTTACGTATATCTGCTGTAAACTTTAACCAAATTTGCTTCTTAAATTTGCAAACGTGTTAAGATTGATACTGAGCCTAGCACTAGGCTAGTCGCTAATGCTACCTAACGTCCCCGACCATGAGCTCGCTAAACTACTCCCCCTCTGCTAAAGAAGAGGAGGTCTGCTGGACAGAGAAAGAAGCTCTGGGGCTGAACATTGTCGTGAAAGAAGAAGAAGAGGAGGATATTACAGTGAAAGGAGAGAAAGAAGCTTTCATAATTAAAAAGGAGGAAGAGGAGGATATCATACTGAAAGAAGAGGAGGGTGTTACAGTGGAAGAAGAGGAAGAACCTTCTGTAGTGGAAGAGGGGATAGAGGCTGTCACAGTGGAAGAGGAGGTAGAAGCTTTCAGAATGAAAGAGGAGGAGGATGCGACCTCAGTGAAGGTGAAGGTGGAAGACGTTTTGGGAGTGAAAAAGGAGGACGACGAAGGAGAGGAGGAGCAGACTGAAGATCTGATTAACACCGGTGAGTATTATTTAAAAACAGGGGCACAAACTATGCCGTTGTTGAACCAATGTGTGGTTTTTAAGGGGAATTCTACTGAAGTTCTATACTTGTTTATGTTGTTATGTACGGAAGGTATTTTTTATTGACCCTTTATTTCTGCACCATGATGCAGGTATTGTTACAGGTATGCAGGTATGATGCAGGTATGGTTACAGGTATGCAGGTATGATGCAGGTATGGTTACAGGTATGCAGGTATGATGCAGGTATGGTTACCTGTCAGAATGTAACAGGATCAGGAGATGTGCCAAAGGGGTGGAACTTTGGTTTTGGAAGGGGGGGAGGTATAACCTGGTCGGAGGGTCTGGGGGTCCTCCCTCAGAATTTTTAAGGGCACCTAAAGTTAATTTCCTGCATTTCTACTAGGGCTGTCCCCGACTAAAAAAAAAAAAAAAGTTATTAGAGGATTGGTCAAAATTGTATAACATTTATTTTTCCATATATAGTCACACCGACGGTACTTGTCTTATGTGTAAAAGGAACTAATGATGTAATAATCTGTGTCTCCTGGGAACGGTATGAAGTCCAAAAGTTATGGGCGGAGTTAAAAAGTATTACAATGTAAATGTGTTTTAATTGGTCCGTCTGCATCTTTCTATACATGTCATATGAATGTGCAGTGAGATACCCGATGGGTTGGACTATACTCTTCTCGTCTATTATCTTGCAAAAATATATGCTTAGCTGGAAAATCAACCAACCCTCTATCGTTTATAATAATCTATTTCATTATGTAACAATTGAAAGAGCGACAGAGAGGAACAAAACGGTTCCATTTGAGGAAGTGGCGTAGAGAAGTTTTTTATTCAAACGGGACAGTTTTATCTCCATCTCTTCATTCAAAGACTCAATCATGGACACTCTTACTGATAGTTGTGGCTGCTTCGCGTGATGTATTGTTTTCTCTACCTTCTTGCCCTTTGTGCTGTTGTCTGTGGCCAATAATGTTTGTACAATGTTTTGTACTGCTACCATGTTGTTTTGTAACCATGTTGGTGTCATGTTGTGTTGCTACCATGCTGTGTTGTCATGTGTCGCTGCCTTGCTATGTTGTTGTCTTTAGGTCTCTCTTTATGTAGTATTGTCTCTCTTGTCGTGATGTGTGTTTTGTCCTATATTTATATTTATATTTTATTACATTTTTATTTTTAATCCCAGCTGTCCTGCTGTCCTCTCAGGAGGTCTTTTACCTTTTGATAGGCCATCATTGTAAATACGAATTTGTTCTTAACTGACTTGCCTAGTTAAATAAAATAAAAAATACTTATTTACAATGACGGCCTACCCCGGCCAAACCCTAACCCGGAAGACGCTGGGCCAATTGTGCGCCGCCCTATGGGACTCCCAATCACGGCCGGTTGTGATACAGCCTGGAATCGAACCAGGGTCTGTAGTGACGCCTCTAGCACTGAGATGCTGTGCCACTCGGGTCCATGCATTTGTTTTACTTTTAAATGTGTGATATAGAGGCATAGCCATTAAATCTTGGTGAATATAGCCTAACTTTATAAATGCCCAATGAGCTTATTTCACCTGTCATACCCAATGATTTATATATACACTAGATGACTGATAGGAGGCGCTGTGTTGACGCCACCGTGCCTCCATCTTGGTACTCCCCCACCACTGTGTTGAAGCCACCGTGCCTCCATCTTGGCTCTCCCCCACCATTGTGTTGACACCACCGTGCCTCCATCTTGGCTCTCCCCCACCATTGTGTTGACGCCACCGTGCCTCCATCTTGGTACTCCCCCACCACTGTGTTGACGCCACCGTGCCTCCATCTTGGCTCTCCCCCACCATTGTGTTGACGCCACCGTGCCTCCATCTTGGCTCTCCCCCACCACTGTGTTGAAGCCACCGTGCCTCCATCTTGGCTCTCCCCCACCACTGTATTGAAGCCACCGTGCCTCCATCTTGGTACTCCCCCACCACTGTGTTGACGCCACCGTGCCTCCATCTTGGCTCTCCCCCACCATTGTGTTGACGCCACCGTGCCTCCATCTTGGCTCCCCCACCATAGTGTTGATGCCACCGTGCCTCCATCTTGGCTCTCCCCCACCATTGTGTTGACGCCACCGTGCCTCCATCTTGGTACTCCCTGTTAAAATATTTTATCAAGGTTTAAGATAAATGATTAAATAATTCTACCCAAAAACTTAACCATTAGGATTAGAGGTTATGTAGCATGGACAAGGGGTAATTAAAAATGATAACCATTGGGGAAGAAAGGAATGTATGTGTGTGCCGAAAGAAAAGCAAAGAGACTCGTTAACCTATGTTTGAACCGACCCAGCTATAACTCTGTGGAGATAAGATAGGACAGGTGTCCTGTGTGAATTTAAGTATGCTCTCTCTAATTCTCTCCTTCTCTCTCTCGGAGGACCTGAGCCCTAGGACCATGCGTCAGGACTACCTGGCATGATGACTCCTTGCTGTCCCCAGTCCACCTGGCCTTGCTGCTGTTCCAGTTTCAACTGTTCTGCCTGCGGCTATGGAACCCTGACCTGTCCACCGGACGTGCTACCTGTCCCAGGCCTGCTGTTTTCAACTCTAGAGACTGCAGGAGCGGTAGAGATACTCTTAATGATCGGCTATGAAAAGCTAACTGACATTTACTCCTGAGGTGCTGACTTGCTACACCCTCGATAACTACTGTGATTATTATTATTTGACCATGCTGGTCATTTATGAACATTTGAACATCTTGGCCATGTTCTGTTATAATCTCCACCCGGCACAGCCAGAAGAGGACTGGCAACCCCTCATAGCCTGGTTCCTCTCTAGGTTTCTTCCTAGGTTTTGGCCTTTCTAGGGAGTTTTTCCTAGCCACCGTGCTTCTACACCTGCATTGCTTGCTGTTTAGGGTTTTAGGCTGGGTTTCTATACAGCACCTTGTAGCATTAGCTGATGTACGAAGGTGCTATATAAATACATTTGATTTGATTTGATAGGGAGAGCCCCTCCAGGTTTTCCGTATCTGGGGGGGACTGGAACTGTCAGCTGAGTGGTAATAAACTGTGGTGAGACTTCAGGGGATAATCCAAATATAGTGTGTATGTATGTGTTAGGTTATGTGTAGGTTAAGAGAAAGTATAAAAGGAACGTTTTTGCACGTCAGAGCTTTCGCCAATAAAATTGTATCTGACTAATTGTGAGATAGGAATTCTGTCTGTTTCATTTAAACCAGAACTTTACAACCTCTGTGGTTCAGACCAAAAAAGATCATTGCAATTTATGAACATTAATTACAAAATTATATAACACTACCCGAGTGAGTAGGCTCCTCATAGCCTCTCGAGCTGCTGGGGACGATGAAGCCCCACTGCCAGCTTCTGATGGCCTGTCAGCCTGGTAGCCCTGCTCACGGTGAACAGCCTATCACTGGCCAACAAGGAACAGCTGTCTTCGCCATCGAAGCTATCAACCTCCTGACGCAAGGCATGCACCCTCCGTTCAAGGTGGTCCCAGTGGTCCGACTCATGCCCCCATCCAGGACTGGCAGCACAAGGGCCCAGTAGAGAGGCCTGCGGTGGGTTCGGCCACATTTCCTGGGAGGGATACTGGGCCCAGTAGAGGGACTAACAGTTCACTGCGCACCACTCCTGAGGCAGGGAGCTCATCCTTAGCCTGAGCCTTGCCGACCCACTTGCGCATGGCCTCCAGTCGCGCCATAGGCGCAGACATTCTGAGAACAACACACAAAACAGGCATCCAGTAGGGCGCTCCACCGCCCTCGCCGCATGGCTCAAACCCAGGCAGTACATACACAAGGTATGCAGATCCCCAGGGGGGGATGCCACCATCACATCTGTCACAAAGGGAAGCCATAAGCTCAGCCAAGCCAACAAGGCCACGGAGCAGGAGTCCGACGACCCGCTTGGAGGAACAGGAACCCGCTGAGGGATAATTTACCCTGTAACTCTGCAAAAAAACCAGGGAAGACCCCGTGTGGGGAAAAACAGGCAGACAAAACAGTAACTGGGTAATGGATTTGATTTATATGTTGTTGTACTGCAAAATATTACCTTTAACGTCCAAGCAGTAAAAAAAACAGCACAATATGATGAAGTAATTACGTTAAGGAACTCCAAAGTTGATGTCTCCAGGTAGTGGAAGCCCCACCACCATACTCTTACACTCTGCAGGGGAAAGAACAAGAAACAAAACCTGCAAGATAATTAGCAGAGAACCCAGAGCAGCGTGTTAAAGAAATTCACAGCACACACATAGAACAAGCCAGTCGTCAAGTTGTGTAAACGGTCCATTACAGTTTGTGGCAGCAAGAGCCATCATACTAATGGATACACACGGAATCGTAGTGTAACGCTAATGAAACACAAGTATGACAAACCAGGGGTCGGAAGATACAGATCAACCGCGCGCAGCAGATGGAGCACTCAAGAGGGGCTGGCCATGTTGTGGCCAACTGCTCCAGGCTGCAAACAGCCAGTGAGTATATATATATACTTCCATGTAAGATATTACGCTTACCAGTGACTTACCAAGCGAAATTCAGAAAGTTTGTACCTCAAACCATACGGACGTCTGCCGATAAAATGAAAGAGAACGTGTGTCGCGGCCAGGGGGTCTATATATAGGGGCGAACCCCAGCCGTGACACAGGTGTACACGAGAGTAAATCTGTAAATCCTCACCTCGGATGTATCTCTCCGCCGCGGAGTGATACCAATATAGTGAAACATAACAACCATTCATCTCTTGGCTGCTATACAGAGAAAATACAGGGAAGAAATCACCATTTACAACTGGGCTGCTATATACTCTATATTTATTTGATTTGTCATTCTGTCGTTTTTCATGGGATTTTAGTGGTGATTTAAAAATCATTTATTTAGAATTTATCAGAATGAATTTGTCCAGAAATAGTTTTACCAGCTCTGTGTATGAAGAGGTGAGGGAGCCCCGCTCCTCCGTACTCTGGCAGCACGACACCTCTGCTGAAAATGACAAGATGAGGTTTATGTCATTATTTACATATGAAATCGGATTGGATAAAACTCAAAAAAAATACATTTGTATGTTGTTGTTTTCAAATCTCAAGAAGTGAATTGAATGTGGAGTATGTCAGTTTGAATGTACACACTCTGTGATTAAAATGTTTTTTTTACTCTGGCTCTGTGTGCATATGCATAATTGTTTACATTGTTTACGTTCTCTCTGCTACTATCATGTATCCTACCATGACTATATCCCACCCAACTCCATGTGTTGCCACTATCATGTATCCTACCATGACTATATCCCACCCAACTCCATGTGTTGTCACTATCATGTATCCTACCATGACTATATCCAACCCTACTCCATGTGTTGCCACTATCATGTATCCTACTATGACTATATCCCACCCAACTCCATGTGTTGCCACTATCATGTATCCTACCATGACTATATCCCACCCAACTCCATGTGTTGTCACTATCATGTATCCTACCATGACTATATCCAACCCAACTCCATGTGTTGCCACTATCATGTATCCTACCATGACTATATCCAACCCAACTCCATGTGTTACCACTATCATATATCCTACTTGGCTGAAGGTTTGATCCAGTGGAAGAAGTATTGAGGAGCAGGGAGGTTAAAGGTCACTTCAGGATATCAGTAAAGTCCTATTAAATATATATTTCTTTACCTAATTCCGTTTTTGTTTTTTTCTCTAATTCTGTTTTCTTTGTTTAGTTTTTCCAGGTTTCTGTCCCTGTTTTTCTGTTTTTCTCTCAAAATCACACTGTTAATAGAACATCTAATGTTGTTGTTTTTCTAAGTCAACATCAATAATTTAACCACATCAGGAGATCACTTTTGAAGTCTGAGAAAAATCTAAGATGTTTTCATTTTTGGGTGTAGATACCCTTTAATTCAAGTGGCACCAGCAAGAGCCTTGCTTGGTTAGTGGTGTCTGTAGCACACATGTGATTGCAGAGTTTGCTGAACAAATCACAACTGGTTGATGCAAATAATCATGATATCATTCTGCCAGGTAGGCATAGACTACTTTGTAGTTAACATTTAATTGACAAGGTTTGTGGGAAAACTTTTCCATCAACCAGAAGATAGTTGTCATTAGCATCATCGCTAACAGCTACACATAATGGTAGACAAATGCACTTAGACAGGGGCATTTCCTGACTGTTTCCTCTTCAGAAAGTTGAAGGAAAATACAAATCACTGAGGCTAATTTAGACGACTTGCAGGCAGTGGGTTCAGAATATCTATGAGAAAAATGAATAAAGATTATAATTATAATACAGATTATACCACCAGCCAAAAGGGCAATTTAGTGACTGGAAGGGTAAAGTGGCATGTGCTCTACAAAGGTAGAGCCCTATCTGTCCACGTCCTATCTGTCCTTAAACAAAGCGGACACTGCTTCATGTGGCAACAGCAACACTCACCTAAATAGTCCATAAGCCACTGGGTGAGAGAAGTTTTCATTGTATTTGGGCAGCATTATGTGAGGTGTTATTATGTGTTGTTAGTGATGAGCCTTGGTCAATTTAGCTAGGAATATGCCATCCTCGTCAATGTCGCCCTTGTCAATCTGTCACCTAATCCTGCCTAATGGGCAGATCAGCACTGGAGGAAAGTATTGGCTGTAAGAAGGAAGAGAAAACATAACATCTGGTTGTTTTAAAATTACTTCTTATGACATTGCTTGCCAGAATAAACATTGTAACGGAGATTTTTCTCCAGTCTGCGTTACCCACTCCAGTCAGCAGATGGCGATTTGAGTCTTTCAGGTGATGCTGCTTGCGTGACGTATAATCTAGTGGACGGAACTGGAGGCTTCTTCAACAGCGACAAAAGGCTTCTGATTCACCCACCGCGGTGGTTTGCTAGCGAACATAAAACCGAAACATTGAAGCTCTTTAGACCAATTTTGTGTATATTACTCTTAGTGTTTTAAATATAATTCTGTTTACCTTTCTACTAGTTCATTAAAACGTAATTTGCTTGTTAAATTAGCAAATGTGTTAAATTGATAATGTACAAGGCTAATCGCGCGGATCATGAGCTATGTAAGCTAGACGGATAAAGAAGCTCTGATGAAAGGAGAGGAAGAAGCTTTCAGCATGAATAGGGAGGAAAGGGAGGCTATCACATTGAAAGAAGAAGAGGATGATATTACAGTGAAAGAGGAAGATGGGAAAGAGGTTGTCAAAGTGGAAGAGGAGGAGGTAGAAGCTTTCAGAATCAAAAAGGAGGAAGATGCCATAACATTGACTGAAGAGAATGAAGTGAAAGAAGAGGAAGAACCTTTTGGAGTAAAAGAGGAAGAGGAGGCTATCTCAATAAAAGAGGAGGAAGTGAAAGAGGAGGAGACTGAAGTTCTGATTACCACCAGTGAGTACTGTCTTAAAAATAGGGGCACAAACTGTTGTTGAACTAATGTGTGATTTTAAAGGGGCATTCTACTGAAGTTCTACACTTGAATATATTGTTCAGTACTGTAGGAATTGTTGAAGGGGCAATCTGCCATTGGTACATATGTTTATGAGACTTCGATGTATTGAATTTGCATTCTCCATGTGGTCTACATTAAAGTTCACCTCATCTAATATAACAGGCTTTTAATATTCAATATTGGTGCATCATTTCTACTTAAAATATCAAAGGGATGCAAAAGGCACCAATTTCGTTGATTGCAATAGAAGATCATAAGTTTACCATCTGTTTGATGTTCTCGTTCACATAGGAGAGAGACATGACTATTATGGATCCTCTGGGGAGCCTCAACAACATCCTGATGCTGACGAGGCAGAGAAGAGTCTCTCCAGATCAGACCACCAGATGGTACAGCTTGGTCTGGTCTAGCATACAGCCTGCTCTATCTGGGTCTGGGCTGGGTTTCTGTAAAGCACTTTATGACAACAGTGGCATCAGCATCTATAATGATATGTGTCTGTGTCCCCTCTTTATGGTTACCAGGACAACGCTAGCCCTTTCACCCTCCCAGAGTCCCCATGTCGTGCCTCTCCCGGTAGCGCCTTACTGCTGGGTATGAAGAGGTTGTCTGTGCTGCTGGTGGACTGCAGGAAAACAACGGTGCTGAGTGGAACTGTGAGAGGAGGAGAAGAGAAGAAAGGATCAGATTTGACACATCAAAGTAAGTGCTGTAGTTTGAACAATACAATAGATCTGCCCACTGGTATCTGTTACCAGTAGGGCTGTCCCTGACTAATACAAATACAGCTTTGCACACTGTTGGCATTCTCTCAACCAGCTTCACCTGGAATGCTTTTACAACCGTCTTCAAACCAAACTTTATTTGCCACATGCGCCGAATACAACAAGTGTAGATAGATGGCAGCATTCGCGCTAAACTGAAAGCACAGACCATCCATTTAACCATGGCAAGGTGACTAGGAATATGGCCGAATACAAACAGTGTAATTATTCACTCCGTAAGGCAATCAAACAGGCAAAACGTCAGTATAGAGACAAAGTGGAGTCGCAATTCAACGGCTCAGACACGAGACGTATGTGGCAGGGTCTACAGTCAATCACGGACTACAAAGGGAAAACCAGCCACGTTGCGGACACCGACTTCTTGCTTCCGGACAAACTAAACACTTTCTTCTTTGAGGATAACACAGTGCCACCGACGCAGCCCGCTACCAAGGACTGTGGGCTGGACATTCTTTCTCCGTGGCCGACGTGAGTAAGACATTTAAGCGCGTTAACCCTTGCAAAGCTGCCGGCCCAGACGGCATCCCAAGCTGCATCCTCAGAGCAGACCAGCTGGCTGAACATATTCAACATATTCAATCTATCCCAGTCTGCTGTCCCCACATGCTTCAATATGTCCACCATTGTTCCCGTACCCAAGAAAGCAAAGGAAACTATCGTCCTGTAACACTCACTTCTGTCATCATGAAGAGCTTTGAGAGACTAGTCAAGGATCATATCACCTCTACCTTAACTTCCGTGACACCATAGACCCATTTCAATATGCTTACCGCCCCAATAGATCCACAGACGATGCAATCGCCATCACACTGCACACTGCACTATCCCATCTGGACAAGAGGAACACCTATGTAAGAATACTGTTCATTGACTGTAGCTCAGCATTCAACACCATAGTACCCTTCAAGCTCATCATTAAGCCTGGGTCTGAACCCTGCCCTGTGCAACTGGGTCCTGGACTTCCTGACGGGCCGCCCCCAGGTGGTGAAGGTAGGAAACAACACCTCCACTTCGCTGATCCTCATCACTGGGGCCCCACAAGGGTGCATGCTCAGCCCCCTCCTGTACTCCCTGTTCACCCATGACTGCGTGGTCACACACGCTTCCAACTCCATCATCAAGTTTGCAGACGACACAACAGTAGTGGGGCCTGATTACCAACAATGACGAGACAGCCTACAGGGAGAAGGTGAGTGCCCTGGGGCTGTGGTGCCAGGAAAATAACCTCACACCCAATGTCAACAAAACAAAAGAGCTGATCGGGCACTTCAGGAAACAGCAGAGGGAGCACGCCCCTACCCACATCGACAGGACCGCAGTGGAGAAGGTGGAAAGCTTCAAGTTCCTCAGCGTACACATCACTGACAAACTGAAATGGTCGACCCACACAGACAGTGTGGTGAAGAAGGCACAACAGATGCACAATCGAGAGCATCCTGTCGTGTTGTATGACCACCTGGTACGGCAACTGCACCGCCCGCAACCGCAGAGCTCTCCAGAGGGTGGTGTGGTCTGCCCAACGCATCACCGGAGGCAAACTACCTGCCCTCTAGGACACCTACAGCACCCGATGTCACAGGAAGGCCAAAAAGATCATCAAGGACAACAACCACCCGAGCCACTGCCTGTTCACCCCGCTATCATCCAGAAGGCGAGGTCAGTACAGGTGCATCAAAGCGGGGACCGAGAGACTAAAAAACAGCTTCTATCTCCCCAAGGCCACCAGACTGTTAAACAGCCATCACTAGCACATTAGAGGCTGCTGCTCTATATACATAGACTTGAAATCACTGGCCACTTTAGTAATGGAACACTAGTCACTTTAATAATGTTAACATATTTTGCATTACTTATCTCATATGTACATACTGTATTCTATTATATTGTATCTTAGTCTATGCTGCTCTGACATTGCTCGTCCAAATATTTATATATTAATTCCATTCCTTTACTTTAGATGTGTGTGTATTGTTGTGAAATTGTTAGATATTACTTGTTAGTTATTACTGCACTGTTGGAGCTAGAGAAACAAGCATTTCGCTACACCCGCAATAACATCTGCTAAACATGTGTATGTGACTAATTAACATTTGATTTGATTTTAACTCATGAAGCTGGTTGAGAGAATGCCAAGAGTGTGCAAAGCTGTCATCAAGGCAAAGGGTGGCTACTTTGAAGAATCTCAAATATAAAATATATACAGTGAGGGGGGAAAAAACTCCCTTTAAGAGAGTGCTTCTGTGGACAGGTGTCCTTTATACAGGTAACAAGCTGAGATTAGGAGCACTGCCTTTAAGAGTGTGCTCCTAATCTCAGCTCGTTACCTGTATAAAAGACGCCTGGGAGCCAGAAATCTTTCTGATTGAGAGGGGGTCAAATACTTATTTCCCTCATTAAAATGCAAATCAATTTATAACATTTTTGACATGCGTTTTTCTGGATTTTTTTGTTGTTATTCTGTCTCTCACTGTTCAAATAAACCTACCATTAAAATTATAGACTGATCATTTCTTTGTCAGTGGGCAAACGTACAAAATCAGCAGGGGATCAAATACTTTTTTCCCCTCACTGTATTTGGTTATACAATTTCAACAACTTACAGTTCATATAAGGAAATCAGTCAATGTAAATAAATTCATTAGGCCCTAATCTATGGACTTCACATTACTGGGGAGGGGAACAGCCATGGGTGGGCCTGGGAGGGCATAAGCCCACCCACTTGGAAGACAGGCCTACCCGCTGGGGAGCCAAGACCAGCCCAGACAATGAAGCTGTCCGGGTGGCAGGTCTAAGACAATGTGGAGGTCCTGGACTGGCGTGGTTATATGCGGTCTGCGGTTGTGAAGCCGGTTGGATGCCAAATTCTCTATAATGAATTGAATGTTAATTTCTCTACCATAAGCTGCCTAAGCTTATGGTAGAGAAATAAACATAAAATTCTCTGGAAACTGCTCCAGTGGAAATTCCTGCAGTCAGCATGCCAATTGCACGCTCCCTCTGAGACATCTGCTGCAGAGGATAAGTTCATTATTCAAATTGCAGCACAAATAACTGCTTCACAGAGTAGAAGACATCAACATGTTCAGAGGAGACTGCGTGAATCAGGCCTTCAATGTCGAATTGCTGCGAAGAAACCACTACTCAAGGACACCAATAATAAGAAGAGACTTGCTTGGGCCAAGAAACATGAGCAATGGACATTAGATCTGTCCTTTGGTCTGAGTCCAAATTTAAGATTTTCGGGTCCAACCGGCGTGTCTTTGTGAGACACAGAGTAGGTGAACGGATCATCTCTGCATGTGTGGTTCCCACCATGAAGCATGGAGGAGGTGGAGTGGGGGTACTTTGCTGGTCACACTGTCTGTGATTTATTTAGAATTCAAGGCACACTTAACCAGCATGGCTACCACAGCATTCTGCAGTGATACACCATCCCATCTGGTTTGGGCTTAGTGGGCCTATCATTTGTTTTTCAACAAGACAATAACCCAACATACCTCGAGGCTGTGTAAGGGATATTTGACCAAGAAGGAGAGTGATGGAGTGCTGCATAAGATGACCTGGCCTCCACAATCACCCGACCTCAACCCAATTGAGATGGTTTGGGTTGAGTTGGACCGCAGAGTGAAGGAAAAGCAGCCAACAAATGCTCAGCATATGTGGGAACACCTACAAGACTGTTGGAAAAGCTTTCCAGGTGAAGCTGGTTGAGAGAATGCCAAGCTGTCATCAAGGCAAAGGGTGGCTACTTTGAAGAATCTAATATATATTTAGATTTGTTTAACACATTTTTTGGTTACTACATGATTCCATATGTGTTTTTTCATAGTTTTGATGTCTTCACTATTATTCCTCAATGTACAAAATAGTACAAATAATGAAAAACCCTTGAATGTGTAGGTGTCCAAACTTTTGACTGGTACTGTACATTAAATTCCCTGGCAACAGCTCCAGTGGACATTCCTGCAGTCAGCATGCCAATTGCACGCTCCCTCTGAGACATCTGTGGCATTGTGTTGTGTGATAAAACTGCACATTTTAGAGTGGCCCCAGCGCAAGGTGTACCTGTGTAATAATCATGCTGTTTAATCAGGTTCTTGAAATGCCACACCTGTCAGGTGAATGGATTATCTTGGCAAAGGAGAAATGTTCACTAACAGGGATATAAACAAATTTGTACACCAAGTTTGAGGTAAATAAGCTTTCATGCGTGTGGAAAAATTCAGGGATATTTTATTTCAGCTCATGAAACATGGGACCAACACTTTACATATTTTATATTTTTAATCTTCCCAAAATATTTCACATTCTTTTTTACTTTACCCAAAATATCGTGACATTAATGATAGTTAAAATGTGTGAACTTCCCCTTATTTTAGGTTTTAAGGAAGTGTGTAGGTCGCATTCTGTATCATACAACTATGAAGGTTATACATTTACAACCACCTGCTTGATAGGAATCCAGCGATGTGTCTTGAGTGTCATAGAACTGTTTAGTGTTTTGTGTTCTGACTTATAAAACAGAATGAATAAATAAGTAATGTAAACTGGCAACAGTTCAGTTATTACCAGGAAGCTCTACAACATTTGTTTTAAAATCACACCAAGATAATTTAAAACTATGAAATGTTTGATGGATCTGATTTAGATTAAACCTCATAAGGCAGTTTTATCATGTGGAGATTTCATTCAGGTCTCTCTTTAAATAAACACTGTCTTTGGCAGGAGGAAAACCAAACTTGGAGGAACCGGAGACGTCCAAACCAGCAAGACGACACCTCTGCTCCCAGATTGGAAAGAGTTTTACCAAGTTAGGAAGTCTGAAAAGACATGAGAGGACACAACCAGGAGAGAAGTCATACAATTGCGCACAGTGTGGAAAGAGTTTTAACCAGTTAGGAAAGCTGAAAGTTCATGAGCGAATACACACAGGGGAGAAGCCTTTCCATTGCACCCAGTGTGGAAAGAGTTTTAACAAGTTAGGAAACATGAAATCTCATGAGCGAATACACTCAGGGGAGAAGCCTTACCACTGCTCCCAGTGTGGAACTAGGTTTACCAAATTAGGAAGCCTGAACAGACATCAGAGGACACACACAGGGTCGAAGCCACACCATTGCTCCCAGTGTGGAAAGAGTTTTAACCAGTTAGGAAACATGAGATCTCATGAGCGAATACACACAGGGGAGAAGCCTTTCCATTGCTCCCAGTGTGGAAATAGTTTTAGCCAGTTAGGAAGCCTGAAAGCTCATGAGCGAATCCACACTGGGGAGAAACCTTACCACTGTTCCCAGTGTGGAAAGCGTTTTAACCGGTTAGGAAAGCTGAAAGAACACATGAGACTGCACACAGGGGAGAAGCCTTACAAATGCTCAGACTGTGGGAAGACATATTACTCATCACAGTCACTTAAAAGTCATATGAAAATCCACACAGGATAGAATAATTACTTATCCTAGTGTGTAAATTGATATTTCACATCACATTGACTTCATTACTTCTCCTAGTGTGTAAATTGATATTTCACTTCACATTGACGTCATTACTTCTCCTAGTGTGTAATATTGATATTTCACATCACATTGACTTAATTACTTCTCCTAGTGTGTAATATTGATATTTCACATCACATTGACTTAAAACTTTTTAGGGATAGGGGGCAACATTTTCACTTTGGATGAATAGCGTGCCCAAAGTGAACTGCCTCCTACTCTGTCCCAGATGCTAATATATGCATATTATTATCACTATTGGATAGAAAACCCTCTGAAGTTTCTAAAACTGTTTGAATGATGTCTGTGAGTATAATAGAACTCATATGGCAGGCAAAAACCCAAACGGGAAGTGGGAATTCTGAGGCGGGTCGATTTTCAACTCATCGCCTAATGAAATCCCAGTAAGATATGGATTTGTTTGCACTTCCTACGCCTTCCACTAGATGTCAACAGTCTGTAGAACGTTGAATGAAGCTTCTACTGTGATGTTGAGCCGGATGGGGGCTGTTTGAGTCAGTGGTCTGGCAGAGTGCCAGGTCCTGGTCACACGCATTCCAAATGATATCTACTACGTTCCATTACTTCTACAGACACAAAGGAATTCTCCGGTTGGAATGTTATTTAATATTTAGGATAACAACATCCTAAAGATTGATTCTATAGTTAGTTTGACAAGTTTATTCGACCTGTAATGTAACTTTTTGAAGTTTTCGTCCGACGTTCGCCTGGACCTGCACGAGTGTTTGGATGTGTGTACTAAAAGTAGCTACTTGGACATAAATAATGGACATTATCGAACAAAACAACAATTTATTGTGGAACTAGGATTCCTGGGAGTGCATCCTGATGAAGATCATCAAATGTAAGGGAATATTTATCATGTAATTCCGTATTTCTGTTGACTCCAACATGGTGGAGAAATGTTGTTTATATCTGAGCACCGTCTCAGATTATTGCATGGTGTGCTTTTTCCGTAAAGTTTTTTTTAAATCTGACACAGCGGTTGCATTAAGAACAAGTGTATCTTTAATTCTATGTAAAACATGTATCTTTCATCAAAGTTTATGATGAGTATTTCTGTTATTTGATGTGGCTCTCTGCAATTTCTCCGGATATTTTGGAGGCATTTCTGAACATGGCGCCAATATAAACTGAGATTTTTGGATATAAATATGTACATTATTGAACAAAACATACGTGTATTGTGTAACATGATGTCCTATGAGTGTCATCTGATGAAGATCATCAAAGGTTAGTGATTCATTTTATCTCTATTTCTGCTTTTTGTGACTGGGAAAATGGCTGTGTGTTTTTTGGACTTGGCGGTGATCTAACATAATCATATGTTGTGTTTTCGCTGTAAAGCATTTTTTAAATCGAACATGATGGGTAGATTAACAAGATGTTTATCCTTCATTTGCTGTATTGGACTTGTTAATGTGTGAAAGTTACATATTTCCCAAAAATATTTTTGAATTTCCCGCGCTGCCTTTTCAGCGGAATGTTGTCGAGGGGTTCCGCTAGCGGAACGTGTGTCCTAGAAAGGTTAAAATTCCTCAGAGAACATACACAGTGCTCCCGTTGTCTTATATTGTTGACTGAGAATGTGTTTACCTGTTTTTACCAATGTACTAAGTATACTCAAACATATATGTGTGTGTTTTTATTAGAAAACATGAATTGAATATGGAGTATGTCAGTTTGAACATAGAGTAGATCAGATTCCATGTGTTTAAATGGTTATTTTTAAAACTTTGACTGTGTTTGTGTTTATCTGGGTGTCATTCCTCCAGTACTACAGATATAAAGTGATATTTGGATGTGATGCATTTGTTCCATTGTTTACATTTGCACTGTTGGCCCACGGATGATTTAATGACATTAAAATGTTCACTTACTCGCCCACGGATTGCTGTTTCATCATTGTCTAAATGAAGAGTTCCTAGTTCCACTTTCCTGGGGGCATTTACAAACCACTGGTTGAATAAACGTTGTTTCCACGTCATTTCAACAAAATATATCCATGTGATGATGATAGATGTAGAAAACGGATTGGATTTATTTTTCAACCCAACTTGCAACCTAAATCCAATGACAGGTTACATTTTGTGTTGATTTCAACTCAGTTGACAAATCACTAAATAGAAACTAGATGTTGAACTGACGTCTGTGCCCAGTGGGCTGGTTTGAATAAACGGCAGGTGTTGGATCAATATCCACCTTAGTAGCTAATTTTCCATGTAATTTGCGACAGATTTACATGTGAATATTCTAAAATCTGCATAAAACAATATACACATTTTCCCACCAGAAATGTTTCTATCAAACAGATTTATTGCGGATAAAAGGCTTTGCCTGACAAATAAATAACTTTTGCTGTTAAATTCCCATTTTCCAAATGAAAAATACAAGTTAAATGGGTTTTCATCGCATTTTCAACTTCACTGATGGTTTTAAAAACTGTTACGTAAAATAGAAAATGTCCTCTTGTCCCGTGCTGGTAGGCTACATACATGATGAGATTATTATGGATAAGAGAGATATTATTTTATTTGTCAAATGGCAACCAAGCATCAATCATCATGTCACCAGAATAAGACCATCAAAATGTATTGGAAAGGAGCATCAAGCTCATCACATGCAGTTTCACCACCCTGTGAAGTTCATAACTTATTTAATCTGTAGCCTAATAAACTACATGGGTTCCCAAGTCGTAGAGGGAGGACCACACAACATATCATCACGTGACTCCAAGTTAACTAAGATGTGATGGTTATTATATAAATATTTGCTCATAAAGTAGTTTAAACGTCCGTTTCTCACTTAGGCATTTTTACTGACACAAAAAGCTCCCACCACGTAAAACAAACTAACAAATTGTCTGTCTGCATTTATAAAAGTGTACAGCATATCCTGTTTCCATAAACTCCTATAGCAACAATACACTGCAGCTTTGACGTCAAGAAGAGATTGGGCTGATGGGTGTTGGTGCTACTATACAGGTAAGGCTGTCCAATATGAATGTTCAATACACACAATAGATTGATCGGTAGCCAGTTAGCTAGCTGCTACAGTCCAATATGAATGTTCAATACACACAATAGGTTGATCGGTAGCCAGTTAGCTAGCTGCTACAGTCCAATATGAATGTTCAATACACACAATAGGTTGATCGGTAGCCAGTTAGCTGTGCTGCTACAGTCCAATATGAATGTTCAATACACACAATAGGTTAATCGGTAGCCAGATAGCTAGCTGCTACAGTCCAATATGAATGTTCAATACACACAATAGGTTGATCAGTAGCCAGTTAGCTAGCTGCTACAGTCCAATATGAATGTTCAATACACACAATAGGTTGACTGGGGAGGTGATGTACCACAGTCAAAGTCCTGCAATAAGAGCTAAGATGCTAATATTTGTGTAAACTATACATAGTTGTGTTCTGTGGTTGTTACTGAGGTGGCTGATATCCCATTTATGGGGTCACTCCACAGTTAAGGCTGTACAGTGACTATACAAAGTCTACACTCTACACTTTGTGTTAGTAGCTGATGACAGAAGTGACAGCCTGGACACACATCAAAGTTTGACACCGTCAGTGTTGTTGAGCAGAGAATCAACCAGATTGATTCACAGTCAGTGTTGTTGAGCAGAGAATCAACCAGATTGATTCACAGTCAGTGTTGTTGAGCAGAGAATCAACCAGATTGATTCACAGTCAGTGTTGTTGAGCAGAGAATCAACCAGATTGATTCACAGTCAGTGTTGTTGAGCAGAGAATCAACCAGAGAATCAACCAGGTTGTCCATGTTGAAGTTATTCAGGTGCAAAATACATTTTATTTGTTTAATTCTGTTTTATTAAATTAGAAAATGTACTCTGAAAGAGAACAAGCACATCTGTGAGCGTTATGCATTATAACATCGATTGACTAAATGATGACGTTGACAGCTTTGTAGTAAAACCATTCCAATTCAATTCCAGTCAATTCAGAAAGTAAACCAAATTCCACATTTTCCTCATTGAAAACCATAGAAGAGAATTGGAATTTTCAGTTTACTTCCTGAATTTACTGGAATATTCAAAAATTGATTAAATTGGGAGGTTTTCCTTATGAATCTGCACAACAACACCCTATAATGACGAAGCAAAAACAGGATTTTAGAAATGTTTGCAAATGCATTTTAAAAATAAAACTGAAATATCACATTTAAATAAGTATTCAGAACCTTTACTCAGTACTTTGTTGAAGCACCTTTGGCAGCGATTACAGCCTCAAGCCGCCTTGGGTATGGAGTTTCTCCCATTCTTCTCTGCAGATCCTCTCAGATCTGTCAGGTTGGATGGGGAGCGTCGCTGCGCAGCTATTTTCAGGATTTCTTCAGAGTTGTTCGATCGGGTTTAAATCCGGGCTCTGGCTGGGCCATTCAAGGACATTCAGAGACTTTTCCCAAAGCCACTTCTATGTTTTTCTACTGTGTGCTTAGGGTTGTTTTCCTGTTGGAAGGTGAACCTTTGCCCCAGTCTGGGGTCCTGAGTGCTCTTGAGCAGGTTTTCATCAATTATCTCTCTGTACTTTGCTCCGTTCATCTTTCCCTCGATCCTGACTAGTCTCCCAGTCCCTGCTACTGAGAAGTGGCTTCCGTCTGGCCACTCTACCAAAAAGGCCAAATTGGTGGAGTGGTGCAGAGATGGTTGTCCTTCTGGAAGGTTCTCCAATCTCCACAGAGGAACTCTTGAGCCCTGTCAGAGGGACCATTGGATTCTTGGTAACCTCCCTGGCCAAGGCCCTTCTCCCCCAATTGTTCAGTTTGGCCGGGCGGCCAGCAATAGGAAGAGTCTTGGTGGTTCCAAACTTTCCATTTAAGAATGATGGCGGCCACTGTGTTCTTTGGGACCTTCAATGCTGCAGAAATGCCTTGGTCCACTTCCCCAGATCTGTGCCGTGAAACAATCCTGTCTCGAAAAGAATATATCACATCAAATGTAGGCTACTTAAAGTTCATTAGAGAACAGGCATACTGCTTGTACACTTGTCTCATGTTTTTCTACAAAAATATAATTGTGCTTTTGGTCATTAAGCCTCATTAAATCAAACTGTATAAAGCTGTATGTTTTTTATTTCAACACCTGCTCCTAAGCTGTACCTCAGTATATTACTGGTACCCCTGTATATAGCCTCCACATTGACTCTGTACTGGTACCCCCTGTATATAGCCTCCACATTGACTCTGTACTGGTACCCCCTGTATATAGCCTCCACATTGACTCTGTACTGGTACCTCCTGTATATAGCCTCCACATTAACTCTGTACTGGTACCTCCTGTATATAGCCTCCACATTAACTCTGTACTGGTACCCCCTGTATATAGCCTCCACATTGACTCTGTACTGGTACCCCCTGTATATAGCCTCCACATTGACTCTGTACCGGTACCCCCTGTATATAGCCTCCACGTTGACTCTGTACCGGTACCCCCTGTATATAGCCTCCACACTGACTCTGTACCGGTACCTCCTGTATATAGCCTCCACATTGACTCTGTACCAGTACCTCCTGTATATAGCCTCCACATTGACTCTGTACTGGTACCCCCTGTATATAGCCTCTACATTGACTCTGTACCGGTACCCCCTGTATATAGCCTCCACGTTGACTCTGTACAGGTACCCTCTGTATTTAGCCTCCACATTGACTCTGTACTGGTACCCCCTGTATATAGCCTCCACGTTGACTCTGTACTGGTACCCCTTGTATATAGTCTCCACATTGACTCTGTACCGGTACCCCCTGTATATAGCCTCCACATTGACTCTGTACCGTTATCCCCTATATATAGCCTCCACATTGACTCTGTACTGGTACCTCCTGTATATAGCCTCCACATTGACTCTGTACCGGTACCCCCTGTATATAGCCTCCACATTGACTCTGTACTGGTACCCCATGTATATAGCCTCCACATTAACTCTGTACTGGTACCCCCTGTATATAGCCTCAACATTGACTCTGTACTGGTACCCCCTGTATATAGCCTCCACATTGACTCTGTACTGGTACCCCCTGTATATAGCCTCCACATTGACTCTGTACCGGTACCCCCTGTATATAGCTCCACATTAACTCTGTACTGGTACCCCATGTATATAGCCTCCACATTGACTCTGTACCGCTACCCCCTGTATATAGCCTCCACATTGACTCTGTACCGGTACCCCCTGTATATAGCCTCCACATTGACTCTGTACCGGTACCCCCTCTATATAGCCTCCACATTGACTCTGTACTGGTACCCCCTGTATATAGCCTCCACATTGACTCTGTACTGGTACCCCCTGTATATAGCTTCCACATTGACTCTGTACTGGTACCCCCTGTATATAGCCTCCACATTGACTCTGTACTGGTACCCCCTGTATATAGCCTCCACATTAACTATGTACTGGTACCCCATGTATATAGCCTCCACATTAACTCTGTACTGGTACCCCCTGTATATAGCCTCCACATTAACTCTGTACTGGTACCCTCTGTATATAGCCTCCACATTAACTCTGTACTGGTACCCTCTGTATATAGCCTCCACATTGACTCTGTACAGGTACCTCCTGTATTCTTTATTGTGTTACTTTTTTTTCTTTCGTTTATTTACTAAATATTTTCTTAACTCTTATTTTACTTAAATCTGCATTGTTGGTTAAGGGCTTGTAAGTAAGCAATTCACAGTAAGGTTGTATTCAGCATTTCATGGTAAGGTCTACTACACCTGTTGTAATCAGCGCATGTGGCAAATAACAATTTATTTGAACTAAATATGGAGTATGTCAGTTTCAGTTTAGATGTAATTATATTTAGTATACTTTTATCACCAAATAATAATTGATTAAAACATACTACTTTGCATCCTCCTCTGGTTACATTGACTTCAATACAAAACCTAGGAGGATCCTCAAGGCTTCCATAGACTTATTATTATTATGACAACTTCCGGAGGACGTCCTCCAACCTATCAGAGCTCTTGCAGCATGAACTGACATGATGTCCAACCAATGAAAGGATCAGAGAATGAATCTAGTACTGAAAGCATAAGCTACAGCTAGCTAGCACTGCAGTGCATAACATGTGGTGAGTAGTTGACTCAAAGAGAGAGAAAAAGACAAAAGTTGAACAGTTTTGAACAAATTATTTTATTCCAAAATGAAGGAGAAGCGAGAGAGAGATATTTCGTCACTTATTTTACACTTTCAGTTTCACTTACTTAGCTAGCAAATGCAGCTATCTAGTTTAGCCTACTCAAACACTTGGCTCAAACAAAGGGATGCTATGTTAGCTAGCTGGCTATGACTATCCAACACAACACTGGAACTCTTCCAAGTCAAGGTAAGCTTTTGGTTTTACTAATTTATTGCCACTGGGACCCGCCAATGTAAGTGCTAAACTGCTTACTGACTGTACACTGTAATGTTACTGCATGATTGTAGCAGGTTTACTAACGCGTTAGTTCTATTAGCTATGTTGACTATGACATTACTTTAGCTAATATGGTGACAAGGATGTAGGATGTGTGTAGCAGTTATGGTATGGTTTGACTTGGAAAGGTTTTTTCGCCTGGTCACACACAGCTGATGTGTTGTGCATTGAAGTCCAGAAGCAAAGGGAAAAGGTGAGAGGAGGAGAGAAGGAATACAACGTGGCTGTTATGAAAGTGAACTGTGTTTATGCATGATTAGGGGTGTATTCATTCCGCCGATTCTGTTGACAAATGTTTCTTAAACGGAACAAAACCAGGATAAACATACCTGAATTTGTCCAGTAATATCTCTATTTCAGCTAGATGCAGGCGAGAGTGTGCAAGGCGATATTGAATGTGTCACTGTCTGTCACCGCAAAATTCGCTCTCGACCTGTGTGTCCTACATTCTAAACTTTCATTCATAGGCTAGGTTGCTACCTCATGGGCCGCGGCTTTTGTGGAGTGATGGGTAACCATGCTTCGAGGGTGACTGTTGTTGATGTGTGCAGAGGGTCCCTGGTTCGCGCCCGGGTATGGGCGATGGGACGGTCTAAAGTTATACTGTTCACCTTCTCTATCTTAGCTAGATGCAGGCGAGAGTGAGCAAGCCGATATTGAGTGTGTCTGTCCATGTGTCACTGCAAAGATTTAGGCTAGGTTGCTACCTCATGATGGGTATAGGGACAATTAGAGTATCATGTAGTAGCCTAAACCTATTGCTGTTACATTGAACAGGGTGAGTGAAATATGAATGACAGTCATCCAATATGCTGTAATAGAATTAAGGCCATGCTCATGAAAAAAACCAATCGTCCTGCCTCATCTTAAACGGCACTGACCACCACTGTTTGGGTGGTGGACCATTCTTGGTAAACATGGGAAACTGTTGAGCTGAAAAACCCAGCAGCGTTGCAGTTCTTGACACAAACCGATGCGCTTGGCACCTACTACAATACCCCGTTCAAAGACACTTAAATATTTTGTCTTCCACATTCACTCTCTAAATGGCACACATGCACAATCCATGTATCATGTCTCAAGGCTTAAAAATCCTTATTTAACCTGTTTCCCCCTTCATCTACACGGATTGAAGTGGATTTAACTAGTGACATCAGTAAGGGATCATAGCTTTAGCCTGGATTCACCTGGTCAGTCTAAGTCATGGAAGGAGCAGGTGTTCTTAATGTTTTGTAGACTCAGTGTATAGCACGACAGATAATCAAGTGCTATTTGCATGTGATGCATTTGCTCTGTTGTTTACAGGATGATTTGTATCTTATAGAGCGTGGCTTTAAGGGAATAGTATGGTCACATCTAGATAAAAACGAATGTGAAAAATAAACAGAGAAAATGTGTATTAACACACTACCTATTCATATAAGTATTTATTCATCATCTACATATTCATATTGAGCTTCTCCGTCTGTGTGCAGGAACGTATTATTTGGAAGAGAAAATATATCAGCTTATTGTTAAATTATTATGACGTTCTTTCCAATACAAAAAGTGTAGTAACTGTTGTTGCCAAACTGCGTTACCCACTCCAGCCAGCAGATGGCGAGGTGCGTCTTTCAGGTGATGCTTCTTGCGTGACGTGTCATTTTCTGGACCGGACGCTTCTTCAGGAACAACAACGCGGATACTCTTTCAACCACCTCGGTAGCTTGCTAGCCAACATAAAACTGAAAGGTTTACGTTTTAGACCATGTTTGTGTACATTAGCTAATCCCAGTGTTTTAAACAAATTTCGGTTGACGTATCAACTGCTTAACTTTAACCTAATTTGCTTGTTCAATTTGCAAACTTGTTAAAGATTGATTCTGAGCCTAGCACTAGGCTAGTCGCTAATGCTACCTAGCTAGCTAGCTAACATCCCTGACCATGAGCTCACCAAACTACTCCTCCCTTGCTAATGAAGAGGGGGTCTGCTGTATGGAGAAAGAACCTTTCAGAATGAAAAAGGAGGAAGAGGAGGCTGTTATAGTGAAAGAAGAGAAAGAACCTTTTAGAGAGGAAGAGGATGCTATCTCAATAAAGGTGAAGGAGGAAGACGTTTTGGGAGTGAAAGAGGAGGAGACAGAAGATCCGATTAACACCAGTGAGTACTGTCTTAAAAACAGGGGCACAAACTATGCAGTTGTTGAACTGTGGGGGCGTTCTACTGAAGTTCTATACTTGAATATGTTGTTCAGTACTGTATAAATTGTTAAAGGTTCGATCTGCCATTGGTACATTTTTTGTTGGGACTTTTCAATTAGATGTATTGAATTCTCCATGTGGTCTATATTAAAGTTCCCCTCATCTAATATAACAGGCTTTTAAAATTCAATATTGGTGCATATTTTCTACTTAAAATATCAAAGGGACGCAAAAGTCACCCATTTTGTGGAACGACCCTTTTACATTTGCATCACAAACAACATTTTAGGAAATCATGATGAAAGTGGCCATTTTAGACATATTCATGCCTCTTGTAAGACTCTAAGATTGCAATAGATGGTCATAAGTTTACCATCTGTTTGATGTCCTCGTTCACACAGGAGAGAGACATGACTATCGTGGATCCTCTGGGGAGCCTCAACAACATCCTGATGCTGACGAGGCAGAGAAGAGTCTCTCCAGATCAGAACACCAGATGGTACAGCTTGGTCTGGTCTAACATACAGCTTGCTCTATCGGGGTCTGGGCTGGGCTTCTGTAAAACACTTTGTGACAACAGTGACATAAGCATCCATAATGATATGTGTCTGTGTCCCCTCTTTATGATTACCAGGACAACGCTAGCCCTTCCTCCCTCCCGGAGTCCCCGTGTCGTGCCTCTCCCGGTAGCACCTTACTGCTGGGTATGAAGAGGTTGTCTGTGCTGCTGGTGGACTGCAGGAAAACAACGGGGCTGAGTGGAACTGTGAGAGGAGGAGGAGAGAAGAAAGGATCAGATTTGACTCATCAAAGTAAGTTCTGTAGTTCAGTTTGAACAAATAAATAGATCTGCCCACTGGTATCTGTTACCAGGACAACCAGCAGAGGTCTGTTAGTCGACAGGATGATAGACTGGTATCTGTTACCAGGACAACCAGCAGAGTTCTGTTAGTTGACAGGAAGATAGACTGGTATCTGTTACCAGGACAACCAGCAGAGGTCTGTTAGTTGACAGGAAGATAGACTGGTATCTGTTACCAGGACAACCAGCAGAGTTCTGTTAGTTGACAGGAAGATAGACTGGTGGATATGGATGTTATGAATATCATAACACTGAAAAAGGATTCTGCCAATGAAAAGAGAGAAACCAATAGATCATATAAAACCTTGATGAAAGTTAGCTTTGGAGAGAAAGTTTCAATGATCCGTTGTAAGGTGCTTGTTTTACAAAGACTTTATCTTAAAACATTATGGATGTTACATTGCCTGTCCCAGTCAACCCCCCTATCTTTACAAGACTGTAGAACAGGCAAACTAAACTCCAGACACTGTTAATGAATTAACTAATACTGGAGGAAAGCTGTGATCAGGCTGCCCACTCAAGAGAAAGCTTTGAACTATAACCAGTGCCGTCAACCTTGTTCAGGTTATCAGTCAACCTACCAGGGTAGTTACAAACAGTAGAGGAATGAAATCATCAACATATTTTGGTCATATCTTTACTAATGCTGCAGAAATGTGTTTTAAAGCAGTATCCAGATCCATCAGATGTAGTGATCACAATATAGTAGCCATGTCTAGGAAAACCACAGTTCCAAAAGGCTGGGCCTACTGTTCTATAAAAGAGGTCATACAATTGTTTGTAGTGATTCCTATGTTGTTGATGTTGTTAGGTTATTTTTTTTCACAGTAAATAACTCACGGACACTAGAGAAGCTTTAACCAAGTTTAATTATTCCCAAAGGTTATGTCCATCTGTAATTCAGACAACCCAACATTTGTTCCATCCAGAAATACAGTGGGGCAAAAATGTATTTAGTCAGCCACCAATTGTGCAAGTTCTCCCACTTAAAAAGATGAGAGGTCTGTAATTTTCAAGCTGTAATTCTGTACAGCTGTAATTGACAACCCAACATTTGTTCCATCCAGATATATATCTCACTTAAGACACTCATCCTTCTCTCCAATCCTTACATCTTATGGTTCCACAGGAAGAGAGTAAAGAGGGTAACAGGATACCACACCTTTATCTCCCTGATGAGAATCTGTCCTGACCTCAACCCCTCCTTCATCTAATCCACAGATGGCTGTAAAAACTGTTAAATCCACGTGGATTGATGAGGAATTTAAAAATGGTATTTACATTTACATTTAAGTCATTTAGCAGACGCTCTTATCCAGAGCGACTTACAAATTGGTGCATTTACCTTATGATATCCAGTGGAACAGCCACTTTACAATAGTGCATCTAAATCTTTTAAGGGGGGGGGGGGGGGGGGGGGGTTAGAAGGATTACTTTATCCTTCCTAGGTATTCCTTAAAGAGGTGGGGTTTCAGGTGTCTCCGGAAGGTGGTGATTGACTCCGCTGACCTGGCGTCGTGAGGGAGTTTGTTCCACCATTGGGGTGCCAGAGCAGCGAACAGTTTTGACTGGGCTGAGCGGGAACTGTACTTCCTCAGAGGTAGGGAGGCGAGCAGGCCAGAGGTGGATGAACGCAGTGCCCTTGTTTGGGTGTAGGGCCTGATCAGAGCCTGAAGGTACGGAGGTGCCGTTCCCCTCACAGCTCCGTAGGCAAGCACCATGGTCTTGTAGCGGATGCGAGCTTCAACTGGAAGCCAGTGGAGAGAGCGGAGGAGCGGGGTGACGTGAGAGAACTTGGGAAGGTTGAACACCAGACGGGCTGCGGCGTTCTGGATGAGTTGTAGGGGTTTAATGGCACAGGCAGGGAGCCCAGCCAAAAGCGAGTTGCAGTAATCCAGACGGGAGATGACAAGTGCCTGGATTAGGACCTGCGCCGCTTCCTGTGTGAGGCAGGGTCGTACTCTGCGAATGTTGTAGAGCATGAACCTACAGGAACGGGCCACCGCCTTGATGTTAGTTGAGAACGACAGGGTGTTGTCCCGGATCACGCCAAGGTTCTTAGCGCTCTGGGAGGAGGACACAATGGAGTTGTCGGTATGATGAAGAGGGAGGCAAAAGAGATGGCAAATAGGTCTGGCTGTATAACTGATTGGCAAACGTATTGCAAATTGAGAAATCATGTGACTAAACTGAATAAAAAGAAGAAACTACACTATGAAACAAAGATAAATGACATGAAGAATGATTTTAAAAAGCTTTGGAGCACCTTAAATGAAATTTTGGGCAAAAAAATCAACAATGACATGTCACTGGTGTCTGAGAACGTGGATGGAAAATGATTGAGGATAATAGCGGCCGATATTTCCACTTCTATTCGCATTATCTTCAATTTAAGCCTACTAGAAAGTGTGTTCCCTCAGGCTTGGAGGGAAGCTAAAGTCATTCCACTACCCAAGAATAGTAAAGCTCCCTTTACTGGCTTAAATAGCCGACCAATCAACCTGTTACCAACCCTTACATTTAAAAAAATAAATGTTGTTTGGCCAGATACAATGCTATTTTACAGTAAACAAATTGAGACTTTCAGCTTATAGGGAAGTTCGTTCAACAAGCACAGCACTTACAAATGACTGATTGGCTGAGAGAAATTGATGACAAAAGTATTGTTGGGGCTGTTTTGTTAGACCTCAGTGCGGCTTTTGACAGTATCGATCATAGTCTGCTGCTGAAAAAAACGTATGGCTTTACACCCCCTGCTATATTGTGGATAAATACATTTAAATAAATGTAAACTTTATTTAACTAGGCAAGTCAGTTAAGAACAAATACATTTTTTCAATGACGGCCTAGGACTGCCTTGTTCAGGGACAGAACGACAGAGTTTTACCTTGTCAGCTTGGGGATTCGATCCAGCAATGTTTCGGTTACTGGCCTACCGCTCTAACCACTAGGCTACCTGCCGCCCCAGGGCTACCTGTCTAACAGAACACAGTGTTCTTTAATGGAAGCCTGTACAACAAAATCAAGGTAGAATCAGGAATTCCCCAGGGCAGCTGTTTGGCACCTTCTTTTTCCCAATCTTTACCAAGAACATGCCAATGACATTTGAGTTAAGCCAGTGTGTCTATGTATGCGGATGACTCAACACTGTACACGTCAGCTACCACAGCAACTGAAATGACTGCAACACTTAACATAGAGCTGCAGTTAGTTTCAGAATGGGTGGCAAAGAATTAGTTAGTCCTAAATATTTCAGATGACCTTAAGTTACATGTTCTAATATGCTAATTCTGTAGCGGTATTGTTAGAGGGGGGTAAAGATAAAGATTTTGTTGGGGCGCCAGGCAGGTATTAACCCTAGTTATTAAAGTTAGTTATTACCTATTATAACATTATTATCATAAATATGATTAAAACCGAAAGGATGAGAGTAGAATAGATAGAGTAGCGCTTCCAGACACATTCTAAACATGATGGAGTCTTAAAGGAGGACTGTAGCATCTAATGATGAAACATTATGGAGTCTTAAAGGAGGACTGTAGCATCTAATGATGACACATGGAGTATTAAAGGAGGGCTGTAGCATGGAGTCTTAAAGGAGGACTGTAGCATCATGAGGTAGTCACCTGAAATGCATTTCAATTAACATGTGTGCCTTTTTAGAAGTTAAGTTGTGGAATTTCTTTCCTTAAAACCTGTTTAGGATAGGGGGCAGTATTTCCACGTCCGGATGAAAAGCGTGTCCAAAGTAAACTGCCTGCTACTCAGGCCCAGAAGCTAGGATATGCATATAATTGGTAGATTTGGATAGAAAACACTCAAAAGTTTCTAAAACTGTTAAAATAATGTCTGTGAGTATAACAGAACTGAAATGGCAGGTGAAACCCCGAGGACAAACCATCCAGGAGGAATTTTTTGTTGTTGAGGTGACTCTGTTTTCAAATGGCTTTGTGTGGCACTTTTCTGTGGCACTTGGTTGCAGTTCCTATTGCTTCCACTAGATGTCAACAGTCTTTAGAAATTGGTTGATGTTTTTCTTTAGAGAAATGAAGAAGTACGGCTATTCAGAACGAGGGTCCAGCCTAGTGCTCTCTAATGTTTTGATCCGCGCTCCAGGTCACACGCTTCACGTTGTTTTTATCCTGTATTGAACACAGTTTATCCCGACTTAAATTTTCTCGATTATTTACATTTTAAAATACCTAAAGTTCGATTAGGAAAGTTGTTTGAAATGTTTGGACAGCGTTTACAGGTAACTTAACTTATTAGATATTTGTAGTCATGCTGGGTGAGTTGGAACCGGTGTTTTTTTTTATCAAACACGCCAAATAAATGGACATTTTGGAGATATAACGACGGAATTAATTGAACAAAAGGACCATTTGTGATGTTTATGGGACATATTGGAGTGCCAACAGAAGAAGCTCTTCAAACTTAAGGCACAAATTATATAGTTATTTCTGAGTTTTGTATCGCACCTGGCGGGTTGAAATATGATTGTCATGTGTTTGTTTGATGGGGTGCTGTCCTCAGATAATCGCATGGTTTGCTTTTGCCGTAAAGCCTTTTTGAAATCTGACACGGTGGCTAGATTAACAAGAAGTTAAGCTTTAATTTGGTGTATTGCACTTGTGAATAAAAAATATTTTGTGCTCTGCAATTTCACCGGATGTTGTCGAAACGTTCCGCTAGCTGAACCCCTAGCCATAACATTTACATTTAAGTCATTTAGCAGACGCTCTTATCCAGAGCGACTTACAAATTGGTGCATTCACCTTATGATATCCAGTGGACCAACCACTTTACAATAATGCATCTAACTCTTTTAAAACCTCTTGACACTACAGGGGGTGCTGTTTCAACTTCGACATTTAGCGTTCCCAAATTAAACTGCCTCGTACTCAATTCTTGCTCGTACAATATGCATATTATTATTACTATTGGATAGAAAACACTCTCTAGTTTCTAAAACCGTTTGAATTATTTCTCTGAGTGAAACAGGACTAGTTTGGCAGCGAAATTCCTGATAGGTACTGCAAAATCTGAAAATGTTGACTCTGTTCTAGGATCAGTTTAAAACTCTGTATGCATCCTATGGGTCGTCATGAACTGCACCCGCCTTCCCCTGGATGTCAGTAACCAATGAGAAGTGGAATGGAGCTTCTACGTAGATCTCAGAGCTTATAAAACCCCATGGCATGCAGTGTCCGCTCTTTTCGACTTTCTTCAAGACGCAGAGGAGGACATCAGAATGGCATGCTCAAACGCTCTCGTTTTAGGCCTTATGTATATCCGTCTGTGATTTAATTCGATATAAGTGTTAGAAACATCATAACGAAGTTATTTTAAACCGAGTTATATCAGTTTATGCGAGTATATTGCTATTTTTGGTATTTCCTTAGTATTGCGCTTTGACGTTTGGGCATGTCTGTGCGACATAGCTATTGTTAGCTGCTAATTCCAAAGGTGAAGAGGACGTTTTAGGACCGTGCAACGATTCTTTTGGACAAAGGACATCTTGCCCAAGATTCTGATGGAAGCTCGTCCAAAAGTAAGAGATATTTGTGATGTTATTCCGTATTTATGTGGAAAAATGTAAAAGTGTATGGTCGCCATTTTTGCAGGCACTGGTCTGGCTGTAACGCACACTGTATGTCTAGTAACGTTAATTTTAAAAATCTAACACAGCGATTGCATTAAGAACTAATTTATCTTTCATTAGCTGTCCAACTTGTATTTTTTAGTCAAGTTTATGAATAGTTTTCGATTAGAATAGGTGCTTCACCAAGATGGCGCCGGACAGATTCCTCTAAGTTTTGGCCAATAATTCTCATTGTATAACCACGATTTGTGCCGCTAAATATGCACATTTTCGAACAAACTCTATATGCATTGTGTAATATGATGTTATAGGACTGTCATCTGAAGAATTCTGAGAAGGTTAGTGAAAAAATGTATATCTTTTGGTGACTTATACTAATCGCTATGTTTTTGCTTGAATCAATGCTGTTGTGATGTTTGCTATTGTGGTAAGCTAATATAACGTTATATTGTGTTTTCGCTGTAAAACACTTAGAAAATCTGAAATATTGTCTGGATTCACAAGATCTGTGTCTTTCAATTGCTGTACGCTGTGTATTTTTAAGAAATGTTTTATGATGAGTAATTAGGTAATACACGTTGCTCTCTGTAGTTATTCTAGTCGCTTTGGTGAGTTTTGTGATAGTGGCTGCAATGGTAAACTATGATTTATACCTGAAATATGCACATTTTTCTAACAAAACATATGCTATACAATAAATATGTTATCAGACTGTCATCTGATGAAGTTTTGTCTTGGTTAGTGGCTATTTATATCTTTTTTGGTCGAATTTGTGATAGCTACTGATGGAGTAAAAAACTGGTGGAGTAAAAAAATGGTGTCTTTTGCTAACGTGGTTAGCTAATAGATTTACATATTGTGTCTTCCCTGTAAAACATTTTAAAAATCAGAAATGATGGCTGGAATCACAAGATGTGTGTCTTTCATCTGGTGTCTTGGACTTGTGATTTAATGATATTTAGATGCTAGTATTTACTTGTGACGCTATGCTAGGCTATGCTAGTCAGCTTTTTTACTGTGGGGGGTGCTCCCGGATCCGGGTTTGGGAGGAATTAGAGGTTAAGGGGGGGGGGGGGGGGGGGGGGTTAGAAGGATTACTTTATCCTAACCTAGGTATTCCTTAAAGAGGTGAGGTTTCAGGTGTCTCCGGAAGGTGGTGATTGACTCCGCTGAACTGGCGTCGTGGGGGAGTTTGTTCCACCATTGGGGTGCCAGAGCAGCGAACAGTTTTGACTGGGCTGAGCGGGAACTGTACTTCCTCAGAGGTAGGGAGGCGAGCAGGCCAGAGGTGGATGAACGCAGTGCCCTTGTTTGGGTGTAGGGCCTGATCAGAGCCTGAAGGTACAGAGGTGCCGTTCCCCTCACAGCTCCGTAGGCAAGCACCATGGTCTTGTAACAGGTTTTAATGTGTTTGAGCCAATCAGTTGTGTTGTGACAAGGTAGGGGTGGTATACAGAAGATAGCCCTATTGGGTAAAAGACAAAGTCCATATTATGTCAAGAACAGCTCAAATACGCAAAGAGAAACAACAGTCCATCATTACTTTAAGGACCATCACAGGAATGGAAAGCCCAGAGTTACTTCTGATGCATAAGTTCATTAGAGTTACCAGCCTTAGAAATTGCACCCCAAATAAACGCTTCACAAAGTTCAAGTGCTTTGTATCTTGTGCTTTGTATTTTCGACGTAAAAACAAGTTTTGGACTTCCACACAAAATTACTTCTTTAGTTTTTTTATGTTTAAGGAAGTGTGTAGGTCACATTCTGTATCATACAGCTATGAAAGTTATATATTTAGAACCACCTGCTTCTTTGGAATCTAGCGACGTCTGTGTCTTCAGTGTCCTAGAACTGTCTATTTTTTTGTGTTCTGACTTGTAAAACAGGATGAATAAAATAAGTAATGTAAACATAGCAGTAATTGCCAGGAAGCTCTACATTTGTTTTAAAATCACACTATAATTGTTAAAACTGGCCTCAGGTTATTGAGAGATCTGATTTAGGATTTACCCTCGTAGCAAGGTTGTTTTATCATGTGGAGGTTTCATTCGGGTCTCTATTTAAAAATAACACAGTGTCTTTGGCAGGAGAAAGACCAGACTCAGAGGAACCAGAGCCAGGGACGTCCGAACCAGCAAGACGACACCAGTGCTCCCACTGTAGAAAGGGTTGTAACCGGTTATGGAACCTGAAACAACACGAGAAAATACACACAAGGGAGAAGCCTTACCACTGCTCCCAGTGTGGAAAGAGTTTTAAGCTTTTAGGAACCCTTAAAGCCCACGAGAAAATACACACAGGGGAGAAGCCTTACCACTGCTCCCAGTGTGGAAAGAGTTTTAAGCTTTTAGGAACCCTTAAAGCTCATGAGAGAATACACACAGGGGAGAAGCCTTACCACTGCTCCCAGTGTGGAAAGAGTTTCAAACGGCCTTGTCGTCTGAAACAACACGAGAGAATACACACAGGGGAGAAGCCTTACCACTGCTCCCAGTGTGGAAAGTGTTCCAGCAGTTTAGGGGAGCTGAAACGACATGAGATAATACACACAGGGGAGAAGCCTTACCACTGCTCCCAGTGTGGAAAGAGTTTCAAACGGCCTTGTCATCTGAAACAACACGAGAGAATGCACACAGGGGAGAAGCCTTACCACTGCTCCCAGTGTGGAAAGTGTTTCAGCAGTTTAGGGGAGCTGAAACGACATGAGATAATACATACAGGGGAGAAGCCTTACCACTGCTCCCAGTGTGGAAAGAGTTTTAAGCTTTTAGGAACCCTTAAAGCCCACGAGAAAATACACACAGGGGAGAAGCCTTACCACTGCTCCCAGTGTGGAAAGAGTTTTAAGCTTTTAGGAACCCTTAAAGCTCATGAGAGAATACACACAGGGGAGAAGCCTTACCACTGCTCCCAGTGTGGAAAGTGTTTCAGAAGTTCAGGGGAGCTGAAACGACATGAGAGAATACACACAGGGGAGAAGCCTTACCACTGCTCCCAGTGTGGAAAGAGTTTCAATCGGTCAGGGGACCTGAAACAACATGAGAGAATACACACAGGGGAGAAGCCTTACCACTGCTCCCAGTGTGGAAAGAGTTTCAAACGGCCTTGTCAACTGAAACAACATGAGAGAATGCACACAGGGGAGAAGCCTTACCACTGCTCCCAGTGTGGAAAGTGTTTCAGCCAGAAAGGAGGCCTGACCCAACACGAGAGAATACACACAGGGGAGAAGCCTTACCACTGCTCCCAGTGTGGAGAGTGTTTCAAACGGTCAGGGGAGCTGAAACGGCACGAGAGAATACACACAGGGGAGAAGCCTTACCACTGCTCCCAGTGTGGAAAGTGTTTCAGCCAGAAACGAGGCCTGACCCAACACGAGAGAATACACACAGGGGGGAAGCCTTACCACTGCTCCCAGTGTGGAGAGTGTTTCAAACAGCCAGAATGTCTGAAACGGCACGAGAGAATACACACAGGGGAGAAGCCTTACCACTGCTCCCAGTGTGGAAAGTGTTTCAACCAGAAAGGAAGCCTGACCCAACACGAGAGAATACACACAGGGGAGAAGCCTTACCACTGCTCCCTGTGTGGAAAGTGTTTCAGCCAGAAAGGAGGCCTGACCCAACACGAGAGAATACACACAGGGGAGGAGCCTTACCCCTGCTCCCAGTGTGGAAAGTGTTTTAAACAGCCAGAATATCTGAAACGGCACGAGAGAATACACACAGGGGAGAAGCCTTACCACTGCTCCCAGTGTGGAAATAGTTTTAAGGTGTTAGGAACCCTTAAAGCTCATGAGAGAATACACACAGGGCAGAAGCCTTACCACTCCTCCCAGGGTGCAAAGTTTTTGCCCATTTAGGAAGCCTGGAAGAACAAATGAGACTACACACAGAGGAGAAGGCTTAGAAATTGCTCAGACTGGGAAAACATTACTCATCACAGTCACTTGAACGTCATGAGAGAATCCACACAGAAGAGAAGAATTACTTGTATATTGATATTTCACATCTCATTGACTTAAAATTCTTCAGAGAACATACACAGTGCTCCCATTGTCTTATATTGTTGACTGATAATGTGTTTACTTGTTTTTACCGTATGAAATTAAATGGTACAAGGTATACTCAAACATATATTTGTTTGTTTTTATTAGAAAACATGAATTTAATATGGAGTATGTCAGTTTGAATATAAAGTAGATCAGATTCCATGTGTTTAAATGGTCCTTTTTAAAACTCTTTGTGTGTGTTTATCTGGGTGTGTCATTCCTACAGCACTACAGATAATACAGTGATATTTGGATGTGATGCATTTGTTCCATTGTTTACATTTGCATTGTTGGCCCACTGATGATTTAATGAAATTCAAATATTCAGACTGTAACGGAAAATGTTAATTGTATGTGTGTTCACATAACTGATTATGTGACTAACCTTGTGAAACTGTCCTATTATAATCTCCTGTTCTTGGGACCATCATTATGTGTTGCAAACCAGCTGAACCTGCGTCCTTGTATGATTAAAGTCCCTCCCAGGAACAGGAAACTATAAAGATATGTGCTCATCACCCAATGCTTCAGGAATTCAGACTGTCTACACTGCGCTGTGTAACTGTTATTCTCTCTGAGCTCAGAAATAAAGATTCTTGGTTTGACTTGGACTCCAGCAGATCCTTATTTTATAATATCCACCACAACTCACCCACGGATTGCTGTTTATTAGTCTCCATGAAGAGTTCCTCTTTCGACTTTCCTGGGGGCATTTACAAGCCTCCCATTGGTTGAATAAACGTTGTTACCTGAATGATGAGATCATTATTTTATTTGTCAAATGTCAACCAATCATCAATCATCATGTCACCAGAATAAGACCATCAAAATGTATTGGAAAGGAGCATCAAGCTCATCACATGCACTTTCACCACCCTGTGAAGTTCATAACTTATTTCATCTGTAGCCTAATAAACTGCATGGTTTCCCAAGTCGTAGTGGGAGGACCACACAACATATCATCACGTGACTCCAACTTAACTAAGATGTGATGGTTATTAAATCAATATTTGAGCATTAAGGAGTTTCCACCTCCATTTCTCGCTTAGACATTTTTACTGACACAAATATACAAACAAATTGTCAAATGAAGTAACAAATCGTCTGTCGGGATTTATAAAAGTGTACAGGCATATCCATTCTGATGATTTATATCTGACAGAGGGGCTTTAAAGGAATAGTATGGTGACATCTTAGCGGGGCTTTAAATAAATAGGATTATTCATTAATTTAATACTCCTATACCAACAATACACTGCAGCTTTGACGTCAAGAAGAGAATAGGCTGATGGGTGGTGGTGCTACTATATAGGTAAGGCTGTCCAATATGAATGTTCAATACACACAATAGGTTGATCAGTAGCCAGTTAGCTAGCTGCTACAGTCCAATATGAATGTTCAATACACACAATAGGTTGATCAGTAGCCAGTTAGCTAGCTGCTACAGTCCAATATGAATGTTCAATACACACAATAGGTTGATTAGTAGCCAGTTAGCTGTGCTGCTACAGTCCAATATGAATGTTCAATACACACAATAGGTTGGTTATGGAGGTGATGTACCACAGTCAAAGTTCTGCAATAAGAGCTAAGACACTAATATTTGTGTAAACTATACATAGTTGTGTTCTGTGGTTGTCACTGAGTTGGCTGATATCCCATTTTATGAGGTCACTCCACAGTTAAGGCTGTACAGTGACTATACAAAGTCTACACTCTACACTTTGTGTTAGTAGCTGATGACAGAAGTGACAGCCTGGACACACATCAAAGTTTGACACCGTCAGTGTTGTTGAGCAGAGAATCAACCAGATTGATTCACAGTCAGTGTTGTTGAGCAGAGAATCAACCAGACTGTCCATGTTGAAGATACTCAGGTGCATAATACATTTTATTTGTTTAATTCTGTTTTATTCAATTAGAAAATGTACTCTGATTGAGAACAAGAACATCTGTGAGCGTTATACATTATAACACCGATTGACTAAATGATGACGTTGACAGCTTTGTAGTAAAACCAGGGTCGGAGTCAATTCCATTTCAATTCCAGTCAAATCAGGAAGTAAACCAAATTCCACATTTTCCTCATTGAAAAACATAGAAGAGAATTGGCATTTTCAGTTTACTTCCTGAATTTACTGGAATATTCTAAAATTGATTAAATTGGGAGGTGTTCCTCATGAATCTGCACAACAATTGTGACTCTGTAATGACGAAGCAAATACAGGATTTTAGAAATGTTTGCAAATGCAATTTAAAATTAAAACTGAAATATCACATTTAAATAAGTATTCAGAACCTTTACTCAGTGCTTTGTTGAAGCACCTTTGGCAGCGATTACAGCCTCAAGCCGCCTTGGGTATGACACTACAATCTTGGCACACCTGTATTTGTGGAGTTTCTCCCATTCTTCTCTGCAGATCCTCTCAAGATCTGTCAGGTTGGATGGAGAGCGTCGCTGCGCAGCTATTTTCAGGATTTCTTCAGAGTTGTTCGATCGGGTTCAAATCCGGGTTCTGGCTGGGCCATTCAAGGACATTAAGAGACTTTTCCCAAAGCCACCTCTATGTTTTTCTACTGTGTGCCTTGTGTTGTTTTCCTGTTGGAAGGTGAACCTTTGCCCCAGTCTGAGGTCCTGAGTAATCTTGAGCAGGTTTTCATCAATTATCTCTCTGTCCTTTGCTCCGTTCATCTTTCCCTCGATCCTGACTAGTCTCCCAGTCCCTGCTACTGAGAAGTGGCTTCCGTCTGGCCACTCTACCAAAAAGGCCAAATTGGTGGAGTGGTGCAGAGATGGTTGTCCTTCTGGAATGTTCTCCAATCTCCACAGAGGAACTCTTGAGCCCTGTCAGAGGGACCATCGCGTTCTTGGTAACCTCCCTGGCCAAGGCCCTTCTCCCCCAATTGTTCAGTTTGGCCGGGCGGCCAGCAATAGGAAGAGTCTTGGTGGTTCCAAACTTTCCATTTAAGAATGATGGCGGCCACTGTGTTCTTTGGGACCTTCAATGCTGCAGAAATGTTTTGGTCCACTTCCCCAGATCTGTGCCGTGACACAATCCTGTCTCGAAAGGAGTATATCACATCAAATGTAGGCTACTTAAAGTTCATTAGAGAACAGGCATAATGCTCGTACACTTGTCTCATGTTTTCTACAAAAATAGAATTGTGCTTTTGGTCATTAAGCCTCATTAAATCAAACTGTATAAAGCTGTATGTTTTTTATTTCAACACCTGCTCCTAAGCTGTACCTCAGTATATTACTGGTACCCCTGTATATAGCCTCCACATTAACTCTGTACTGGTACCCCCTGTATATAGCCTCCACATTAACTCTGTACTGGTACCCCTGTATATAGCCTCCACATTAACTCTGTACTGGTACCCCCTGTATATAGCCTCCACATTGACTCTGTACCAGTACCCCCTGTATATAGCCTCCACATTGACTCTGTACCGGTACCCCCTGTATAAAGCCTCCACATTGACTCTGTACTGGTACCTCCTGTATATAGCCTCCACATTGACTCTGTATTGGTATCCCCTGTATATAGCCTCCACATTGACTCTGTACTGGTACCCCCTGTATATAGCCTCCACATTAACTCTGTACTGGTACCTCCTGTATATAGCCTCCACATTGACTCTGTATTGGTATCCCCTGTATATAGCCTCCACATTGACTCTGTACTGGTACCCCTGTATATAGCCTCCACATTGACTCTGTACTAGTACCTCCTGTATATAGCCTCCACATTAACTCTGTACTGGTACCTCCTGTATATAGCCTCCACATTGACTCTGTATTGGTATCCCCTGTATATAGCCTCCACATTGACTCTGTACTGGTACCCCTGTATATAGCCTCCACATTGACTCTGTACTAGTACCCCCTGTATATAGCCTCCACATTGACTCTGTACTGGTACCCCCTGTATATAGCCTCCACATTAACTCTGTACTGGTACCCCCTGTATATAGCTTCCACATTGACTCTGTACTGGTACCCCCTGTATAAAGCCTCCACATTGACTCTGTACTGGTACCCCCTGTATACAGCCTCCACATTAACTCTGTACTGGTACCCCCTGTATATAGCCTCCACATTAACTCTGTACTGGTACCCCTGTATATAGCCTCCACATTAACTCTGTACTGGTACCCCCTGTATGTAGGCTCCACATTAACTCTGTACTGGTACCCCCTGTATATAGCCTCCACATTAACTCTGTACTGGTACCCCCTGTATATAGCCTCCACATTGACTCTGTACTGGTACACCCATGTATATAGCCTCCACATTGACTCTGTACTGGTACCCCCTGTATGTAGGCTCCACATTAACTCTGTACTGGTACCCCCTGTATATGGTCTCCACATTAACTCTGTACTGGTACCCCCTGTATATAACCTCCACATTGACTCTGTACTGGTACCCCTGTATATAGCCTCCACATTAACTCTGTACTGGTACCCCCTGTATATAGCCTCCACATTAACTCTGTACTGGTACCCCCTGTATATAGCCTCCACATTAACTCTGTACTGGTACCCCCTGTATATAGCCTCCACATTGACTCTGTACCGTTATCCCCTGTATATAGCCTCCACATTGACTCTGTACTGGTAACCCCTGTATATAGCCTCCACATTGACTCTGTACCGGTACCCCCTGTATATAGCCTCCACACTGACTCTGTACCGGTACCTCCTGTATATAGCCTCCACATTGACTCTGTACCAGTACCCCCTGTATATAGCCTCCACATTGACTCTGTACTGGTACCCCCTGTATATAGCCTCTACATTGACTCTGTACCGGTACCCCCTGTATATAGCCTCCACGTTGACTCTGTACTGGTACCCTCTGTATTTAGCCTCCACATTGACTCTGTACCTGTACCCCCTGTATATAGCCTCCACATTGTCTCTGTACCGTTATCCCCTGTATATAGCCTCCACATTGACTCTGTACTGGTACCCCCTGTATATAGCCTCCACATTAACTCTGTACTGGTACCCCCTGTATATAGCCTCCACATTGACTCTGTACCGGTACCCCCTGTATATAGCCTCCACATTGACTCTGTACTGGTACCCCCTGTATATAGTCTCCACATTGACTCTGTACTGGTACCCCCTGTATATAGCCTCCACATTGACTCTGTACCAGTACCCCCTGTATATAGTCTCCACATTGACTCTGTACCGGTACCCCATGTATATAGCCTCCACATTAACTCTGTACCGCTACCCCCTGTATATAGCCTCCACATTGACTCTGTACCGCTACCCCCTGTATATAGCCTCCACATTGACTCTGTACCGCTACCCCCTGTATATAGCCTCCACATTGACTCTGTACCGCTACCCCCTGTATATAGCCTCCACATTGACTCTGTACCGCTACCCCCTGTATATAGCCTCCACATTAACTCTGTACTGGTACCCCATGTATATAGCCTCCACATTGACTCTGTACAGGTACCTCCTGTATTCTTTATTGTGTTACTTTTTTTCTTTCGTTTTATTACTAAATATTTTCTTAACTCTTATTTTTCTTAAATCTGCATTGTTGGTTAAGGGCTTGTAAGTAAGCAATTCACAGTAAGGTTGTATTCAGCATTTCACGGTAAGGTCTACTACAGTTTAGCCTACTCAAACACTTGGGTCAAACAAAGGGATGCTATGTTAGCTAGCTGGCTATGACTATCCAACACAACACTGGAACTCTTCCAAGTCAAGGTAAGCTTTTGGTTTTACTAATTTATTGCCACTGGGACCCGCCAATGTAAGTGCTAAACTGCTTACTGACTGTACACTGTAATGTTACTGCATGATTGTAGCAGGTTTACTAACGCGTTAGTTCTATTAGCTATGTTGACTATGACATTACTTTAGCTAATATGGTGACAAGGATGTAGGCTGTGTGTAGCAGTTATGGTATGGTTTGACTTGGAAAGGTTTTTTCGCCTGGTCACATACAGCTGATGTGTTGTGCATTGAAGTCCAGAAGCAAAGGGAAAAGGTGAGAGGAGGAGAGAAGGAATACAATGTGGCTGTTATGAAAGTGAACTGTGTTTATGCATGATCAGGGGTGTATTCATTCCGCCGATTCTGTTGACAAATGTTTCTTAAACGGAACAAGACCAGGATAAACATACCTGAATTTGTCCAGTAATATCTCTATTTCAGCTAGATGCAGGCGAGAGTGTGCAAGGCGATATTGAATGTGTCACTGTCTGTCCATGTGTCACTGTCTGTCACCGCAAAATTTGCTCTCGACCTGTGTGAACCTACATTCTAAACTTTCATTCATAGGCTAGGTTGCTACCTCATGATGGGTATAGGGGAAATGTTAGTATCATGTAGTAGCCTAAACCTATTGCTGTTACATTGAACAGGGTGAGTGAAATATGAATGACAGTCATCCAATATGCTGTAATAGAATTAAGGCCATGCTCATGAAAAAACCAATCGTCCTGCCTCATCTTAAACGGCACTGACCACCACTGTTTGGGTGGTGGACCATTCTTGGTAAACATGGGAAACTGTTGAGCTGAAAAACCCAGCAGCGTTGCAGTTCTTGACACAAACCGATGCGCTTGGCACCTACTACAATACCCCGTTCAAAGACACTTAAATATTTTGTCTTCCACATTCACTCTCTAAATGGCACACATGCACAATCCATGTATCATGTCTCAAGGCTTAAAAATCCTTATTTAACCTGTTTCCCCCCTTCATCTACACGGATTGAAGTGGATTTAACTAGTGACATCAGTAAGGGATCATAGCTTTAGCCTGGATTCACCTGGTCAGTCTAAGTCATGGAAGGAGCAGGTGTTCTTAATGTTTTGTAGACTCAGTGTAAAGCTCTACAGATAATCAAGTGCTATTTGCATGTGATGCATTTGCTCTGTTGTTTACAGGATGATTTGTATCTTATAGAGCGTGGCTTTAAGGGAATAGTATGGTCACATCTAGATAAAAACGAATGTGAAAAATAAACAGAGAAAATGTGTATTAACACACTACCTATTCATATAAGTATTTATTAATCATCTACATATTCATATTGAGCTTCTACGTCTGTGTACAGGAACGTATTATTTGGAAGAGAAAATATATCAGCTTATTGTTAAATTATTATGACGTTTTTTCCAATACAAAAAGTGTAGTAACTATTGTTACCAAACTGCGTTACCCACTCCAGTCAGCAGATGGCGAAGTGCGTCTTTCAGGTGTTGCTTCTTGCGTGACGTGTCATTTTTCTGGACCGGACGCTTCTTCAGGAACAACAACGCGGATACTCTTTCAACCACCTCGGTAGCTTGCTAGCCAACATAAAACTGAAAGGTTTACGTTTTAGACCATGTTTGTGTACATTAGCTAATCCCAGTGTTTTAAACAAATTTCGGTTGACGTATCAACTGCTTAACTTTAACCTAATTTGCTTGTTCAATTTGCAAACTTGTTAAAGATTGATACTGAGCCTAGCACTAGGCTAGTCGCTAATGCTAGCCAGCTAGCTAACATCCCTGACCATGAGCTCACCAAACTACTCCTCCCTTGCTAATGAAGAGGGGGTCTGCTGTATGGAGAAAGAATCTTTCAGAATGAAAAAGGAGGAAGAGGAGGCTGTTATAGTGAAAGAAGAGAAAGAACCTTTTAGAGAGGAAGAGGATGCTATCTCAATAAAGGTGAAGGAGGAAGACGTTTTGGGAGTGAAAGAGGAGGAGACAGAAGATCCGATTAACACCAGTGAGTACTGTCTTGAAAACAGGGGCACAAACTATGCAGTTGTTGAACTGTGGGGGCGTTCTACTGAAGTTCTATACTTGAATATGTTGTTCAGTACTGTATAAATTGTTAAAGGTTCGATCTGCCATTGGTACATTTTTTGTTGGGACTTTTCAATTAGATGTATTGAATTCTCCATGTGGTGAATTCTCCATGTGGTCTATATTAAAGTTCCCCTCATCTAATATAACAGGCTTTTAAAATTCAATATTGGTGCATATTTTCTACTTAAAATATCAAAGGGACGCAAAAGTCACCCATTTTGTGGAACGACCCTTTTACATTTGCATCACAAACAACATTTTAGGAAATCGTGATGAAAGTGGCCATTTTAGACATATTCATGCCTCTTGTAAGACTCTAAGATTGCAATAGATGGTCATAAGTTTACCATCTGTTTGATGTCCTCGTTCACACAGGAGAGAGACATGACTATCGTGGATCCTCTGGGGAGCCTCAACAACATCCTGATGCTGACGAGGCAGAGAAGAGTCTCTCCAGATCAGAACACCAGATGGTACAGCTTGGTTTGGTCTAGCATACAGCTTGCTCTATCGGGGTCTGGGCTGGGTTTCTGTAATGCACTTTATGTCAACAGTGACATAAGCATCCATAATGATATGTGTCTGTGTCCCCTCTTTGTGGTTATCAGGACAACACTAGCCCTTCCTCCCTCCTGGAGTCCCCGTGTCGTGCCTCTCCCGGTAGCACCTTACTGCTGGGTATGAAGAGGTTGTCTGTGCTGCTGGTGGACTGCAGGAAAACAACGGGGCTGAGTGGAACTGTGAGAGGAGGAGGAGAGAAGAAAGGATCAGATTTGACTCATCAAAGTAAGTTCTGTAGTTCAGTTTGAACAAATAAATAGATCTGCCCACTGGTATCTGTTACCAGGACAACCAGCAGAGTTCTGTTAGTCGACAGGATGATAGACTGGTATCTGTTACCAGGACAACCAGCAGAGTTCTGTTAGTTGACAGGAAGATAGACTGGTATCTGTTACCAGGACAACCAGCAGAGTTCTGTTAGTTGACATGAAGATGGACTGGTATCTGTTACCAGGACAACCAGCAGAGTTCCGTTAGTTGACAGGAAGATAGACTGGTATCTGTTACCAGGACAACCAGCAGAGGTCTGTTAGTTGACAGGAAGATAGACTGGTGGATATGGATGTTATGAATATCATAACACTGAAAAAGGATTCTGCCAATGAAAAGAGAGAAACCAATAGACCATATAAAACCTTGATGAAAGTTAGCTTTGGAGAGAAAGTTTCAATGGTCCGTTGTAAGGTGCAAATTTTACAAAAACTTTTTCTTAAAACATTATGGATGTTACATTGCCTGTCCCAGTCAACCCCCGTATCTTTACAAGACTGTAGAACAGGCAAACTAAACTCCAGACACTGTTAATTAATTAACTAATACTGGAGGGAAGCTGTGATCAGGCTGCCCACTCAAGAGAAAGCTTTGAACTATAACCAGTGCCTGCAACCTTGTTCAGGTTATCAATCAACCTACCAGGGTAGTTACAAACAGTACAGAAATTAAATCATCAACATATTTTGATCATATCTTTACTAATGCTGCAGATATTTGTTTGAAAGCAGTATCCAAATTCATCGGATGTAGTGATCACAATATAGTAGCCATATCTAGGAAAACCACAGTTCCAAAAGGCTGGGCCTACTGTTCTATATAAGAGGTCATACAATTGTTTGTAGTGATTCCTATGTTGTAGATGTTGTTAGGTTCTTTTTTTTCACAGTAAATAACTCACAGACACTAGAGAAGCTTTAACCAAGTTTAATTATTCCCAAAGGTTATGTACAGCTGCAATTCAGACATCCCAACATTTGTTCCATCCAGATATATATCTCACTTAAGACACTCCTCCTTCTCTCCAATCCTTACATCTTATGGTTCCACAGGAAGAGAGTAAAGAGGGTAACAGGATACCAAACCTTCGTCTCCCTGATGAGAATCTGTCCTGACCTCAACCCCTCCTTCATCTAATCCACAGATGGCTGTAAAAACTGTTAAATCCACGTGGATTGATGAGGAATTTAAAAATGGTATGATGAAGAGGGAGGCAAAAGAGATGGCAAATAGGTCTGGCTGTATAACTGATTGGCAAACGTATTGCAAATTGAGAAATCATGTGACTAAACTGAATAAAAAGAAGAAACTACACTATGAAACAAAGATAAATGACATGAAGAATGATTTTAAAAAGCTTTGGAGCACCTTAAATGACATTTTGGGCAAAAAAATCAACAATGACATGTCACTGGTGTCTGACAACGTGGATGGAAAATGATTGAGGATAATAGCGGCCGATATTTCCACTTCTATTCGCATTATCTTCAATTTAAGCCTACTAGAAAGTGTGTTCCCTCAGGCTTGGAGGGAAGCTAAAGTCATTCCACTACCCAAGAATAGTAAAGCTCCCTTTACTGGCTTAAATAGCCGACCAATCAACCTGTTACCAACCCTTACATTTAAAAAAATAAATGTTGTTTGGCCAGATACAATGCTATTTTACAGTAAACAAATTGAGACTTTCAGCTTATAGGGAAGTTCGTTCAACAAGCACAGCACTTACAAATGACTGATTGGCTGAGAGAAATTGATGACAAAAGTATTGTTGGGGCTGTTTTGTTAGACTTCAGTGCGGCTTTTGACAGTATCGATCATAGTCTGCTGCTGAAAAAAACGTATGGCTTTACACCCCCTGCTATATTGTGGATAAATACATTTAAATAAATGTAAACTTTATTTAACTAGGCAAGTCAGTTAAGAACAAATACATTTTTTCAATGACGGCCTAGGACTGCCTTGTTCAGGGACAGAACGACAGAGTTTTACCTTGTCAGCTTGGGGATTCGATCCAGCAATGTTTCGGTTACTGGCCTACCGCTCTAACCACTAGGCTACCTGCCGCCCCAGGGCTACCTGTCTAACAGAACACAGTGTTCTTTAATGGAAGCCTGTACAACAAAATCAAGGTAGAATCAGGAATTCCCCAGGGCAGCTGTTTGGCACCTTCTTTTTCCCAATCTTTACCAAGAACATGCCAATGACATTTGAGTTAAGCCAGTGTGTCTATGTATGCGGATGACTCAACACTGTACACGTCAGCTACCACAGCAACTGAAATGACTGCAACACTTAACATAGAGCTGCAGTTAGTTTCAGAATGGGTGGCAAAGAATTAGTTAGTCCTAAATATTTCAGATGACCTTAAGTTACATGTTCTAATATGCTAATTCTGTAGCGGTATTGTTAGAGGGGGGTAAAGATAAAGATTTTGTTGGGGCGCCAGGCAGGTATTAACCCTAGTTATTAAAGTTAGTTATTACCTATTATAACATTATTATCATAAATATGATTAAAACCGAAAGGATGAGAGTAGAATAGATAGAGTAGCGCTTCCAGACACATTCTAAACATGATGGAGTCTTAAAGGAGGACTGTAGCATCTAATGATGAAACATTATGGAGTCTTAAAGGAGGACTGTAGCATCTAATGATGACACATGGAGTATTAAAGGAGGGCTGTAGCATGGAGTCTTAAAGGAGGACTGTAGCATCATGAGGTAGTCACCTGAAATGCATTTCAATTAACATGTGTGCCTTTTTAGAAGTTAAGTTGTGGAATTTCTTTCCTTAAAACCTGTTTAGGATAGGGGGCAGTATTTCCACGTCCGGATGAAAAGCGTGTCCAAAGTAAACTGCCTGCTACTCAGGCCCAGAAGCTAGGATATGCATATAATTGGTAGATTTGGATAGAAAACACTCAAAAGTTTCTAAAACTGTTAAAATAATGTCTGTGAGTATAACAGAACTGAAATGGCAGGTGAAACCCCGAGGACAAACCATCCAGGAGGAATTTTTTGTTGTTGAGGTGACTCTGTTTTCAAATGGCTTTGTGTGGCACTTTTCTGTGGCACTTGGTTGCAGTTCCTATTGCTTCCACTAGATGTCAACAGTCTTTAGAAATTGGTTGATGTTTTTCTTTAGAGAAATGAAGAAGTACGGCTATTCAGAACGAGGGTCCAGCCTAGTGCTCTCTAATGTTTTGATCCGCGCTCCAGGTCACACGCTTCACGTTGTTTTTATCCGGTATTGAACACAGTTTATCCCGACTTAAATTTTCTCGATTATTTACATTTTAAAATACCTAAAGTTCGATTAGGAAAGTTGTTTGAAATGTTTGGACAGCGTTTACAGGTAACTTAACTTATTAGATATTTGTAGTCATGCTGGGTGAGTTGGAACCGGTGTTTTTTTTAATCAAACGCGCCAAATAAATGGACATTTTGGAGATATAACGACGGAATTAATTGAACAAAAGGACCATTTGTGATGTTTATGGGACATATTGGAGTGCCAACAGAAGAAGCTCTTCAAACTTAAGGCACAAATTATATAGTTATTTCTGAGTTTTGTATCGCACCTGGCGGGTTGAAATATGATTGTCATGTGTTTGTTTGATGGGGTGCTGTCCTCAGATAATCGCATGGTTTGCTTTTGCCGTAAAGCCTTTTTGAAATCTGACACGGTGGCTAGATTAACAAGAAGTTAAGCTTTAATTTGGTGTATTGCACTTGTGAATAAAAAATATTTTGTGCTCTGCAATTTCACCGGATGTTGTCAAAACGTTCCGCTAGCGGAACCCCTAGCCATAACATTTACATTCACATTTAAGTCATTTAGCAGACGCTCTTATCCAGAGCGACTTACAAATTGGTGCATTCACCTTATGATATCCAGTGGACCAACCACTTTACAATAATGCATCTAACTCTTTTAAAACCTCTTGACACTACAGGGGGTGCTGTTTCAACTTCGACATTTAGCGTTCCCAAATTAAACTGCCTCGTACTCAATTCTTGCTCGTACAATATGCATATTATTATTACTATTGGATAGAAAACACTCTCTAGTTTCTAAAACCGTTTGAATTATTTCTCTGAGTGAAACAGGACTAGTTTGGCAGCGAAATTCCTGATAGGTACTGCAAAATCTGAAAATGTTGACTCTGTTCTAGGATCAGTTTAAAACTCTGTATGCATCCTATGGGTCGTCATGAACTGCACCCGCCTTCACCTGGATGTCAGTAACCAATGAGAAGTGGAATGGAGCTTCTACGTAGATCTCAGAGCTTATAAAACCCCATGGCATGCAGTGTCCGCTCTTTTCGACTTTCTTCAAGACGCAGAGGACATCAGAATGGCATGCTCAAACGCTCTCGTTTTAGGCCTTATGTATATCCGTCTGTGATTTAATTCAATATAAGTGTTAGAAACATCATAACGAAGTTATTTTAAACCGAGTTATATCAGTTTATGCGAGTATATTGCTATTTTCGGTATTTCCTTAGTATTGCGCTTTGAGGTTTGGGCATGTCTGTGCGACATAGCTATTGTTAGCTGCTAATTCCAAAGGTGAAGAGGACGTTTTAGGACCGTGCAACGATTCCTTTGGACAAAGGACATCTTGCCCAAGATTCTGATGGAAGCTCGTCCAAAAGTAAGAGATATTTGTGATGTTATTCCGTATTTATGTGGAAAAATGTAAAAGTGTATGGTCGCCATTTTTGCAGGCACTGGTCTGGCTGTAACGCACACTGTATGTCTAGTAACGTTAATTTTAAAAATCTAACACAGCAATTGCATTAAGAACTAATTTATCTTTCATTAGCTGTCCAACTTGTATTTTTTAGTCAAGTTTATGAATAGTTTTCGATTAGAATAGGTGCTTCACCAAGATGGCGCCGGACAGATTCCTCTAAGTTTTGGCCAATAATTCTCATTGTATAACCACGATTTGTGCCGCTAAATATGCACATTTTCGAACAAACTCTATATGCATTGTGTAATATGATGTTATAGGACTGTCATCTGAAGAATTCTGAGAAGGTTAGTGAAAAAATGTATATCTTTTGGTGACTTATACTAATCGCTATGTTTTTGCTTGAATCAATGCTGTTGTGATGTTTGCTATTGTGGTAAGCTAATATAACGTTATATTGTGTTTTCGCTGTAAAACACTTAGAAAATCTGAAATATTGTCTGGATTCACAAGATCTGTGTCTCATCTGCTGTACGCTGTGTATTTTTAAGAAATGTTTTATGATGAGTAATTAGGTAATACACGTTGCTCTCTGTAGTTATTCTAGTCGCTTTTGTTGAGTTTTGTGATAGTGGCTGCAATGGTAAACTATGATTTATACCTGAAATATGCACATTTTTCTAACAAAACATATGCTATACAATAAATATGTTATCAGACTGTCCTCTGATGAAGTTTTTTCTTGGTTAGTGGCTATTTATATCTTTTTTGGTCGAATTTGTGATAGCTACTGATGGAGTAAAAAACTGGTGGAGTAAAAAAATGGTGTCTTTTGCTAACGTGGTTAGCTAATAGATTTACATATTGTGTCTTCCCTGTAAAACATTTTAAAAATCAGAAATGATGGCTGGATTCACAAGATGTGTATCTTTCATCTGGTGTCTTGGACTTGTGATTTAATGATATTTAGATGCTAGTATTTACTTGTGACGCTATGCTAGTCAGCTTTTTTACTGTGGGGGGTGCTCCCGGATCCGGGTTTGGGAGGAATTAGAGGTTAAGGGGGGGGGGGGGTAGAAGGATTACTTTATCCTAACCTAGGTATTCCTTAAAGAGGTGAGGTTTCAGGTGTCTCCGGAAGGTGGTGATTGACTCCGCTGAACTGGCGTCGTGAGGGAGTTTGTTCCACCATTGGGGTGCCAGAGCAGCGAACAGTTTTGACTGGGCTGAGCGGGAACTGTACTTCCTCAGAGGTAGGGAGGCGAGCAGGCCAGAGGTGGATGAACGCAGTGCCCTTGTTTGGGTGTAGGGCCTGATCAGAGCCTGAAGGTACAGAGGTGCCGTTCCCCTCACAGCTCCGTAGGCAAGCACCATGGTCTTGTAACAGGTTTTAATGTGTTTGAGCCAATCAGTTGTGTTGTGACAAGGTAGGGGTGGTATACAGAAGATAGCCCTATTGGGTAAAAGACGAAGTCCATATTATGTCAAGAACAGCTCAAATAAGCAAAGAGAAACAACAGTCCATCATTACTTTAAGGACCATCACAGGAATGGAAAGCCCAGAGTTACTTCTGATGCATAAGTTCATTAGAGTTAGCAGCCTTAGAAATTGCAGCCCAAATAAACGCTTCACAAAGTTCAAGTGCTTTGTATCTTGTGCTTTGTATTTTCGACGTAAAAACAAGTTTTGGACTTCCACACAAAATTACTTCTTTAGTTTTTTTATGTTTAAGGAAGTGTGTAGGTCACATTCTGTATCATACAGCTATGAAAGTTATATATTTAGAACCACCTGCTTCTTTGGAATCTAGCGACGTCTGTGTCTTCAGTGTCTTCAGTGTCCTAGAACTGTCTATTTTTTTGTGTTCTGACTTGTAAAACAGGATGAATAAAATAAGTAATGTAAACATAGCAGTAATTGCCAGGAAGCTCTACATTTGTTTTAAAATCACACTATAATTGTTAAAACTGGCCTCAGGTTATTGAGAGATCTGATTTAGGATTTACCCTCGTAGCAAGGTTGTTTTATCATGTGGAGGTTTCATTCGGGTCTCTATTTAAAAATAACACAGTGTCTTTGGCAGGAGAAAGACCAGACTCAGAGGAACCAGAGCCAGGGACGTCCGAACCAGCAAGACGACACCAGTGCTCCCACTGTAGAAAGGGTTGTAACCGGTTATGGAACCTGAAACAACACGAGAAAATACACACAAGGGAGAAGCCTTACCACTGCTCCCAGTGTGGAAAGAGTTTTAAGCTTTTAGGAACCCTTAAAGCCCACGAGAAAATACACACAGGGGAGAAGCCTTACCACTGCTCCCAGTGTGGAAAGAGTTTTAAGCTTTTAGGAACCCTTAAAGCTCATGAGAGAATACACACAGGGGAGAAGCCTTACCACTGCTCCCAGTGTGGAAAGAGTTTCAAACGGCCTTGTCGTCTGAAACAACACGAGAGAATACACACAGGGGAGAAGCCTTACCACTGCTCCCAGTGTGGAAAGTGTTTCAGCAGTTTAGGGGAGCTGAAACGACATGAGATAATACACACAGGGGAGAAGCCTTACCACTGCTCCCAGTGTGGAAAGTGTTTCAGCAGTTTAGGGGAGCTGAAACGACATGAGATAATACACACAGGGGAGAAGCCTTACCACTGCTCCCAGTGTGGAAAGAGTTTCAATCGGCCTTGTCATCTGAAACAACACGAGAGAATGCACACAGGGGAGAAGCCTTACCACTGCTCCCAGTGTGGAAAGTGTTTCAATCGGTCAGGGGACCTGAAACAACACGAGAGAATACACACAGGGGAGAAGCCTTACCACTGCTCCCAGTGTGGACAGTGTTTCAATCGGTCATGGGACCTGAAACGACACGAGAGAATACACACAGGGGAGAAGCCTTACCACTGCTCCCAGTGTGGAAAGTGTTTCAATCGGCCAGAGGACCTGAAACAACACGAGGGAATACACACAGGGGAGAAGCCTTACCACTGCTCCCAGTGTGGAAAGTGTTTCAGCCAGAAAGGAGGCCTGACCCAACACGAGAGAATACACACAGGGGAGAAGCCTTACCACTGCTCCCAGTGTGGAAAGTGTTTCAAACAGCCAGAATATCTGAAACGGCACGAGAGAATACACACAAGGGAGAAGCCTTACCACTGCTCCCAGTGTGGAAAGTGTTTCAATCGTTCAGAGGACCTGAAACAACACGAGAGAATACACACAGGGGAGAAGCCTTACCACTGCTCCCAGTGTGGAAAGTGTTTCAGCCAGAAAGGAGGCCTGACCCAACACGAGAGAATACACACAGGGGAGAAGCCTTACCACTGCTCCCAGTGTGGAAAGTGTTTCAAACAGCCAGAAAATCTGAAACGGCACGAGAGAATACACACAGGGGAGAAGCCTTACCACTGCTCCCAGTGTGGAAAGTGTTTCAACCAGAAAGGAAGCCTGACCCAACACGAGAGAATACACACAGGGGAGAAGCCTTACCACTGCTCCCAGTGTGGAAATAGTTTTAAGGTGTTAGGAACCCTTAAAGCTCATGAGAGAATACACACAGGGCAGAAGCCTTACCACTCCTCCCAGGGTGCAAAGTTTTTGCCCATTTAGGAAGCCTGAAAGAACAAATGAGACTACACACAGAGGAGAAGGCTTAGAAATTGCTCAGACTGGGAAAACATATTACTCATCACAGTCACTTGAACGTCATGAGAGAATCCACACAGAAGAGAAGAATTACTTGTATATCGATATTTCACATCTCATTGACTTAAAATTCATCAGAGAACATACACAGTGCTCCCATTGTCTTATATTGTTGACTGATAATGTGTTTACTTGTTTTTACCATATGAAATTAAATGGTACAAGGTATACTCAAACATATTTGTTTGTTTTTATTAGAAAACATGAATTTAATATGGAGTATGTCAGTTTGAATATAAAGTAGATCAGATTCCATGTGTTTAAATGGTCCTTTTTAAAACTCTTTGTGTGTGTTTATCTGGGTGTGTCATTCCTCCAGCACTACAGATAATACAGTGATATTTGGATGTGATGCATTTGTTCCATTGTTTACATTTGCATTGTTGGCCCACTGATGATTTAATGAAATTCAAATATTCAGACTGTAACAGAAAATGTTAATTGTATGTGTGTCCACATAACTGATTATGTGACTAACCTTGTGAAACTGTCCTATTATAATCTCCTGTTCTTGGGACCATCATTATGTGTTGCAAACCAGCTGCACCTGCGTCCTTGTATGAATAAAGTCCCGCCCAGGAACAGGAAACTATAAAGATATGTGCTCATCACCCAATGCTTCAGGAATTCAGACTGTCTACACTGCGCTGTGTAACTCTGTTATTCTCTCTGAGCTCAGAAATAAAGAATCTTGGTTTGACTTGGACTCCAGCAGATCCTTATTTTATAATATTCACCACAACTCACTCACAGATTGCTGTTTATCATTGTCTCAATGAAGAGTTCCTCGTTCAACTTTTCTGGGGGCAATTACAAGCCTCCCACTGGTTGAATAAACGTTGTTTCCACGTACTTTCAACAAAACAAATCCATGTGATGATGATAGATGTAGAAAACTGATTGGATTTGTAAAAAGCCATCAACATCAGGTATTTTTAGTTATTTTTCATCCAACTGGCAACCTAAATCCAATGACAGGTGACATTTTGTGTTGATTTCATGTTGAATTCACTTTAGTTGACGACTCAAAGAAATGTAAATAGAAACTAGATGTTGAACTGACGTCTGTGCCCAGTGGGCTGGTTTGAATACGTGGCAGGTGTTGGATCAATATCCACCTTAGTAGCTAAGTTTCCATGCAATTTGCGACAGATTTTCATGTGAATATTCTAAAGTCTGCATAAAACAATATACGCATTTTCCCACCAGAAATGTTTCTATCAAACATACTCATTGCAGATAAAAGGCTTTGCGTGACAAAACTTAAATATAAATATTTGAGCATAAAGGAGTTTCCACCGCCATTTCTCGCTTAAACATTTTTACTGACACAAAAAGACCCCACCATGTAAAACGAACTAACATATCGTCTGTCGGCTTTTATAAAATTGTAAAGGCATATCCTGTTTCCATCAGCCTGGTCATTACTTTTGAAATGGTTGGATCAATATCCACCTTCATGATATGGATGAAGCCTGATTTGAAGTGTCTGAGTAGTTCTATCTGATGTCATAATACACCCCTCTGATAATCAAGTGATATTTAGAATGTCTGAGTAGTTCTATATGATGTCATAATACACCCCTCTGACAATAGGTTGACTGGGGAGGTGATGTACCACAGTCAAAGTCCTGCAATAAGAGCTAAGAGACTAATATTTGTGTAAACTATATAAACTGTTTACAATTTGGCTCATGCATCCTCCCTTCTCTCCCCTGTAATGATTCCCCAGGTTGTTGCTGTAAATGACAATGTGTTCTCAGTTGACTTACCTTGTTAAATAAATAATAACCATGTTTCCAGACAAAGTTTATTCATTAGGATATATACAAATATGACGATGTCATAGTGATTTCATGACATGTGAATGAACAAGCCTTTTCATACTTTATAACATGGATATATACAATGCCTTCAGAAAGTATTCAGACCCCTTGACTTTTTTCCACATTTTTTTACGTTACAGCCTTATTCTAAAATGTATTAAATCATTTTTTCCCCTCATCAATCTACACAATATCCCATAATGACAAAACAAAAACAGGTCTTTAGAAATTGTTGCAAATTTGAAAAACAAAATGTTCATAAGTATTCAGACCCTTTACTCAGTACTTTGTTGAAGCACCTTTGGCAGCGATTACAGCATTGAGTCTTCTTGGGTATGACGCTACAAGCTTGGCACACCTGTATTTGGGGAGTTTCTCCCATTCTTCTCTGCAGACTCTCTCAAGCTCTGTCAGGTTGGATGGGGAGCGTCGCTGCACAGCTATTTTCAGGTCTCTCCAGAGATGTTAGACCGGGTTCAAGTCCGGGCTCTGGCTCGGCCACTCAAGGACATTCAGAGACCAGAGACTTGACCCGAAGCCACTACTGCATTGTCTTGGCTGTGTGCTTAGGGTTGTTGTCCTGTTGGAAGGTGAACCTTCGCCCCCAGTCTGAGGTCCTGAGTGCTCTGGAGCAGGTTTTCATCAAGGATCTCTCTGTACTTTGCTCGGTTCATCTTTCCCTTGATCCTGACTAATCTCCTAGTCCCTGCTGCTGAAAAACATCCCCACAGCATGATGCTGCCACCACCATGCTCCCCCCTTGGATGGTGCCAGGTTTCCTCCAGACGTGACGCTTGGCATTCAGGCCAAAGAGTTCAATCTTGGTTTCATCAGACCAGAGAATCTGGTTTCTCATTGTCTGAAAGTCCTTTTGGTGCCTTTTGGCAAACTCCTAGTGGGCTGTCATGTTCATTTGACTGAGGGGGGGCTTCCGTCAGGCCACTCTACCATAAAGGCTTGATTGGTGGAGAGGTGGAGAGATGGTTGTCCTTCTGGAAGGTTCTCCCATCTCCACAGAAGAACTCTAGAGCTCTGTCAGAGTGACCATCGGGTTCTTGGTCACCCCCCTGACCAAGGCCCATCTCCCCCGACTGCTCAGTTTGGCTGTGCCGCCAGCTCTAGGAAGAGTCTTGGTGGTTCCAAACTTCTTCCATTTTAGAATGATGGAGGCCACTGTGTTCTTGGGGACCTTCAATGCTGCAGAAATGTGTTGGGACCCTTCCCAAGATCTGTGCCTCGACCTAATCCTGTCTCGGAGCTCTACAGACAATTCCTTCTACCTCATGGCTTGGTTTTTACTCTGACAGTCTCATATAAAGGGTCTGAATACTTACTGAAGGGTCTGAATACTTACTGTTATGTAAAGGTATATTGTTTATCTTTAATAAATGTTTCTAAAAACCTGTTTTTGCTTTGTAATTAGATGTTTTATATTTAACTAGGCAAGTCAGTTAAGAACAATTTCTTATTTACAATGACGACCTACCGCTGAACAGTGCCTTGTTCGGGGTCAGAACAACAGAGTTTTACCTTGTCAGCTCAGGGATTCGATCCATCAACCTTATGGTTACTAGCCCAATGCTCTAACCAATAGGCTACCTGCCACCCCAAATGATGGGCTATTGTGTGTAGATTGCTGAATATATATTTTTAAAATCCATTTTCAAATAAGGCTGTAACGTAACAAAATGTGGAAAAAGTAAAGGGGTCTGAATACTTTCCGAATGCACTGAACAAACATCACATTGAATATTCACCTCACTTTTGAAAAGCTCCTTGAGGAAGAAAGGATTCCCAGATGATCTTTTAGATGTTCTGTCTTCAGGATGTTCTGGGTTGATGGCTGTTGGAAAGGGGAGGGGCAGTTGAGTGAGCTGGGGCCTTTTATGGCCCTGCCTCTGGGAGCCTGTCAGCTTGTGACATGATGAGAGAGGGTCTACCTGTAAGATATTTTGTGCTATAAACGTACTTCTATTTGAAGAGGTTTTTGACCATTCAAGGACCTAATCTTTCATTTATATTCTACGTTTAGTTTTTCAAGGTTTCTGATTGTCGCTGTTTTTCTGTTTTTCGCTTCCAAAATCACACTGTTAATAGAAAAACAACAACATTGGATGTTCTAAGTCCACAACAATAATTAAACCACATCAGGAGACCACTTTTGAAGTCTGAGAAAAATATTTGAGATATCTGAGAAGATATTTTCATTTTTTGGGTGTAGATAATGACAACTTGCAGGCAGTAGGTTCAGAATAACTATGGCAAAAATGAATACAAATTATACCACCAGATGAGCCTTGGTCAATTTAGCTAGGAATATGCCACCCTCTTCAATCTGTCACCTAATCCTGCCTAATGGGCAGGTCAGCCCTGGAGGAAAGTATTGGCTGTAAAGAAGGAGGAGAAAACATAACATCTGGTTGTTTTTAAATGACTTCTTATGACATTGCTTGCCAGAATAAACAATGTAATGGGGATTTTTTTCCCAGTCTGCGTTACCCACTCCAGGCAGCAGACGGCGATGTGAGTCTTTCAGTTGATGGTTCTTGTGTGACGTATAATATAGTGGACTGGACGGGAGGCCTCTTCAACAGCGACAAAAGGCTTCTGATTCACCCACCGTGGTGGTTTGTAGCGAACATTAAACCGAACCATTTAAGATCTTTAGACCAATATTGTGTATACTAATCTTAGTGTTTAGAACATCATTCTGTTTACGTATCTACTTGTTCATTTAAACGCAATTTGCTTATTACATTAGCAAATCTGTTACATTGGTACTACTGTATTTATTTCACCTTTATTTAACCAAGTAGACTATTTGAGAACAAGTTCTCATTTACAACTGCGACCTGGCATGAGCTCACTAAACTAGACGGAGAAAGAAGCTCTGATGAAAAGAGAGGAAGAAGCTTTCAGAATGAAAGACGAGGAAGAGGAGGCTATCACATTGAAAGGAGAGAATGATATTACAGTGAAAGAGGAAGATGGGAAAGAGGTTGTCAAAGTGGAAGAGGAGGAGGTAGAAGCTTTGAGAATCAAAAAGGAGGAAGATGCCGTAAAATTGAAAGAAGAGAATGTAGTGAAAGAAGAGGAAGAACCTTTTGGAGTAAAAGAGGATAAGGAGGCTATCTCAATAAAGGAGGAGGAGGCTGAAGATCCGATTAACACCAGTGAGTACTGACTTAAAAACAGGGACACAAACTCTGCTGTTGTTGAACTAATGTGTGGTTTTAAAGGGACATTCTACTGAAGTTCTACACTTGACTATGTTGTTCAGTACTGTAGGAATTGTTTAAGGTGTAATCTGCCATTGATACATATATTTTTGGGACTTTTAAATGAGATGTATTTAATTATCCTTGTTGTCTGTATTAAAGTGCACTTCATCTAAAATAACAGGCTTTTAAAATGCAATATTGATGCATAATTTCCTACTTAAAATGTCAAAGGGAAGTAAAAGGCACCCATTTAGTGGAACGACCCTTTTACATTTGCATCACAAAAAATATTTAATAAAATCATGATGGAAGTGGCCATTTTGGGCCCTTTTTAGACATATTAATGCCTCTTGTTAGACCCTATGATTGTAATAGAAGATCATAAGTTTACAATCTGTTTGATGTTCTCGTTCACACAGGAGAGAGACATGACTATCGTGGATCCTCTGGGGAGCCTCAACAACATCCTGATGCTGACGAGTCAGAGAAGAGTCTCTCCAGATCACAACACCAGATGGTACAGTTTGGTCTGGTCTAGCATACATCTTGCTCTATCCGGGGCTGGTTTTCTGTTAAGCACTTTATGACAACAGTGACATCAGCATCCATAATGGTCTGTGTCCCCTCTTTAGTGTTACCAGGACAACGCTAGCCCTTCCGTCCTCCCAGAGTCCCCATGTCGTGCCTCTCCCGGTAGCGCCTTACTGCTGGGTATGAAGAGGTTGTCTGTGCTGCTGGTGGACTGCAGGAAAACAACGGGTCTAAATGGAACTGTGAGAGGAGGAGGAGAGAAGAAAGGATCAGATTTGACTCATCAAAGTAAGTGCTGTAGTTTAGTTTGAACAAATAAAATAGATCTGGTATCTGTTACCAGGACAACCAGTCTTGAAGGAGTTCCCACATATGCTAAGCACATGTTGGCTACTTTTCCTTCACTCTGCGGTCCAACTCATCCCAAACCTTCTCAATTGGGTTGAGGTCGGTTGATTGTGGAGGCCAGGTCAACTGCTGCAGCACCACATCACTCTCCTAATTGGTCAAATAGCTCTGGGTGGCGGGTGCTCAGACGATGTGGAAGTCCTGGATGGCGTTGTTATACATGGTCTGCGGTTGTGAGACCGGTCGGATGTACTGCCAAATTCTCCTAAACAACGTTAGAGGCGGCTTATGGTAGAGAAATTAAATTAACATTCAATTATCTGGTAACAGCTCCAGTGGATATTCCTGCAGTCAGCATGCCAATTGCACGCTCCCTCAAAACTAGAGACATCTGTGGCATTGTGTTGTGTGACAAAACTGAACATTTTAGTGGCCTTTTATTGTCCCCAGCACAAGGTGCACCTGTGTAATGATCATGCTGTTTGATCAGCTTCTTGATATGGCACACCTGTCAGGTGAATGGATTATCTTGGCAAAGGAGAAATGTTCACTGACAGGGATGTTATCAAATTTGTGAACCAGATTTGAGAGAAATAATCTTTCATGCGTGTGGAAGAATTCTGGGATGTTTTATTTCAGCTCATTAAACATGGAACCAACACTTTACATATTTACATTTTTGGAACATCTACCCAAAATATTTCATTATTTTTTTACTTTACTCAAAATATCATGACATTAATGATAGTCAAAATGTTAAAAAAAATGTGTGAACTTCTAAATAAATAAAAAAAGCCTTTTTTTTTCACCTTTATTTATCCAAGTTCTCATTTACAACTGCGACCTGGCCAAGATAAAGCAAAGCAGTGCTACAAAAACAACACAGAGTTACACATGGGATAAACAGATAAACAAACGTACAGTCAACAACACAATATAAAAGGTCTATGTACAGTGTGTTCAAATGTAGTAAGATTAGGGAGGTAAGGCAATAAATAGGCCATAGGCCAATTTAGCATTAACACTGGAGTGATAGATGTGCAGATGATGATGTGCAAGTAGAGATACTGGGGTGCAAAAAAATCTAAATAACAATATGGGGATGAGGTAGTTGTGTGTGCTATTTACAGAAGGGCTGTGTACAGGTAAGCTGCTCTGGCAACTGATGCTTAAAGTTAGAGAGGGAGATATAAGTCTCCAGCTTCAGTGATTTTTGCAATTCGTTCCAGTCATTGGCAGCAGAGAACTGGAAGGAAAGGCGGCCAAAGTAGGTGTTGGCTTTGGGTGTGACCAGTGAAATATACCTGCTGGAGTGCGTGCTACTGGTGGGTAAGCTGATGGTGACCAGTGAGCTGAGATAAGGCGGGGCTTTACGTAGCAAAGACTTATAGATGACCTGGAGCCAGTGAGTTTGGCGACGAATATGTAGAGAGGGCCAACGAGAGCATACAGGTTGCAGTGGTGGGTAGTATATGGGGCTTTGGTGACAAAACGGATGGCACTGTGATAGACTACATCCAATTTGCTGAGTAGAGTGTTGGAGGCTATTTTGTAAATGACTTCGCCGATGTCAAGGATCGGTAGGATAGTCAGTTTTACAAGCGTATGTTTGGCAGCATGAGTGAAGGAGGTTTTGTTGCGAAATAGGAAGCCGATTCAAGATATAATTTTGGATTGGAGATGCTTAATGTGAGTCTGGAAGGAGAGTTTACAGTCTAACCAGACACCTAGGTATTTGTAGTTGTCCACATATTCTAAGTCAGAACCGTCCAGAGTAGTGATGCTAGTCAGGCGGGCGGGTGCGGGCAGCAATCGGTTGAAGAGCATGCATTTAGTTTTACTAGCATTTAAAAGTAGTTGGAGGCCACGAAAGAGTGTTGTATGGCATTGAAGCTCGTTTGGAGGTTTGTTAAAACAGTGTCCAAAGAAGGGCCAGATGTATACAGAATGGTGTCGTCTGCGTAGAGGTGGATCAGAGAATCCCCAGCAGCAAGAGCGACATCATTGATACAGTTGAAGTCGGAAGTTTACATGCACTTATGTTGGAGTCATTAAAACTCGTTTTTCAACCACTCCACAAATTTCTTGCTCACAAACTATAGTTTTGGCAAGTCGGTTAGGACATCTACTTTGTGCATGACACAAGTAATTTTTCCAACAATTGTTTACAGACAGATTATTTCACTTTTAATTCACTGTAGCACAATTCCAGTGGGTCAGAAGTTTACATACACTAAGTTGACTGTGCCTTTAAACAGCTTGGAAAATTCCAGAAAATGATGACATGGCTTTAGACGCCTCTGGTAGGCCAATTGACCTCATTTGAGTCAATTGGAGGTGTACCTGTGGATGTTTTTCAAGGCCTACCTTCAAACTCAGTGCCTCTTTGCTTGACATCATGGGAAAATCAAAAGAAATCAGCCAAGACCTCAGAAAAAAAATTGTAGACCTCCACAAGTCTGGTTCATTGTTGGGAGTAATTTCCAAATGCCTGAAGGTACTACGTTCATCTGTATAAACAATAGTACGCAAGTATAAACACCATGGGACCACGCAGCCGTCATATTGGCTCATTCATCCCCCTCTTCTCCCCTGTAACTATTCCCCAGGTTGTTGCTGTAAATGAGAATGTGTTCAGTCAACATACCTGGTAAAATAAATAAATACAGCTACGGAAGGAGACGCGTTCTGTCTCCTAGAGATGAACGTACTTTGGTGCGAAAAGTGCAAATCAATCCCAGAACAACAACAAAGGACCTTGTGAAGATGCTGGAGGAAACAGGTACAAAATGACCTATATCCACAGTAAAATGAGTCCTATATCGACATGACCTGAAAGGTCGCTCAGCAAGGAAGAAGCCACTGCTCCAAAACTGCCATTAAAAAGCCAGACTCCGGTTTGCAACTGCACATGAGGACAAAGATCATACCTTTGGTCTGATGAAACAAAAATAGAACTGTATGGCCATCGTTATGTTTGGAGGAAAAAGGGAGATGCTTACAAGTCGAAGAACACCATCCCAACCATGAAACACGGGGGTGGGAGCATCATGTTGTGGGGGTGCTTTGCTGCAGGAGGGACTGGTGCACTTCACAAAATAGATGGCATCATGAGGAAAGAAAATTATGTGGATATATTGAAGCAGCATCTCAAGACATCAGTCAGGAAGTTAATGCTTGGTCACAAATGGGTTTTCCAAATGGACAATGACCCCAAGCATACTTCCAAATTTGTGGTAAAATGGCTTAAGGACAACAAAGTCAAGGTATTGAAGTGGCCATCACAAAGCCCTGACCTCAATCCCATAGAATATTTGTTGGCAGAACTGAATAAGCATGTGCGAGCAAGGAGGCCTACAAACCTGTCTCAATTACAATTTTGGCCCTGTCAGGAAGGAATGGGCCAAAATTCACCTAACTTATTGTGGGAAGCTTGTGGAAGGCTACCCGAAACTTTGACCCAAGTTAAACAATTTAAAGCCAATCCTACCAAATACTAATTTAGTGTATGTAAACTTCTGATCCACTGGGAATGTGTTGAAAGAAATAAAGCTGAAATAAATTATTCTCTCTACTATTATTCTGACATTTCACACCTAAAATAAAGTGGTGATCCTAACTGACATAAAACAGGGAATTTTTACTGGGATTAAATGTCAGGAATTGGGAAAAACTGAGTTTAAATGTATTTGGCTAAGGTGTATGTAAACTTCCGACTTCAACTGTATATACAGAGAAATTGAACCCTGTGTCACCCCCATAGAGACTGTCAAAGATTTTAGAAAGGCAGGGCAGGATGGGAATAGGTCTATAACAGTTTGGGTCTAGAGTGTCTCCCCCTTTGAAGAGGGGGATGACCGCGGCAGCTTTCCAATCTTTGGGGATCTCAGACAATACGAAAGACAAGTTGAACAGGTTAGTAATAGTTGGGGTTTGCAACAATTTTGGGAAAGAGGTTCCAGATTGTCTAGCCCAGCTGATTTGTAAGGATACAGATTTTGCAGCTCTTTCAGAACATCAGCTGTCTTGATTTGGGTGGGGGGGGGGGGGGGGGGGGTGGGGGGGGGGGGTGCTTGGGAAAGTTGCTGCAGGTGGTGCAGAGCTTTTGGCCGGGGTAGGGGTAGCCAGGTGGAAAGCATGGCCAGCCGTAGAAAAATGCTTATTGAAATGATCGATTATTGTAGATTTATCGGTGGTGACAGTGTTTCCTAGCTTCAGTGCAGGGGGGCAGCTGGGAGGAGGTGCTCTTATTCTCCATGGACTTTAGTGTCCCAAAACGTTTTGGAATTAGTGCTACAGGACGCAAATTTCTATTTGAAAAAGCTAGCCTGAGCTTTCCTAACTGACTGTTGTGGTGGCATATTTCTACTTTACCAAATGAGGAGAGTTACAAACTTCACACACCAGTCAGAGTTATACTTAAACTACATCTTTAATAATAAGAGCTTTGCAATAGCATTTTACTTTCAATGATGCGCTATCTCTAATGAACCATTGAAAGTGTCAACAGAAAAGTACAAAGATCTTTTAAAGCCAAAATACACCCCTCTCAATTTACATGACGAACCACATATCTTAAGAAAAGTTCACAAAGAAAGACTTTTACTTGAGAGAGAGGAGTATCCCATAGCCAGATAGCATTCGCTGTAAATTATCGTTCAGTTTGGTCCCTAAGATGAGGTTCTAATCTCGTTCCTGGTACTTCAAAGCACAAAAACATTACCTCATGTTATCTGGAATACTATTTTGGTTTTATCACCCAAAGACATCGTAAATCTCTTCTGTCAGTGCTATCTCATAGAGGCCCATCCTCAGTGGAACACACACACAATAGTTAACAGAACACTCTTTTCTGTCGAATAAAACAACCATTATAATGCAATACAAGCATTATAACATCATCTTGCAATTTTCCACGACACTGTCTATATTGGTTCCTGACTTCCCTGAAAAGTTGCATATCGCTGGCTATTCGATGCTAATGCAGAACGCCACAGGATGTTTTTGTGCTGGTCAAGGGCAGTCAAGTCTGGGGTGAACCAAGGGCTATATCTGTTCTTAGTTCTACATTTTTGGAATGGGGCATGCTTATTTAGGATGGTGAGGAAATTACTTTTAAAGAGAAACCAGACATCCTCTACTGACGGGATGAGGTCAATATCCTACCAGGATACCCGGGCCAGGTCGATTAGAAAGGCCTACTCGCTGAATTGTTTTAGGGAGCGTTTGACAGTGATGAGGGATGGTCGTTTGACCGCGGACCCATTACGGACGCAGGCAATGAGGCAGTGATTGCTAAGATCCTGGTTGAAGACGGCAGAGGTGTATTTAGAGGGCAAGTTAGTCAGGATGATATCTAAGAGGGTGCCCATGGTTACAGATTTAGGGTTGTACCTGGTAGGTTCCTTGATAATTTATGTGAGATTAAGGGCATCTAGCTTAGATTGTAGGACGGCCGGGGTGTTAAACATATCATAGTTTAGGTCACCTAACTGTACGAACTCTGAAGATAGACTGGGGGGAAATCAATTCACATATGGTGTCCAGGGCACAGCTGGGGGCTGAGGGGAATCTATAACAAGCGGCAACGGTGATAGACTTGTTTCTGTCACTTTAACCATACCTACATGTACATACTACCTCAATAAGCTTGACTAACCGGTGTCTGTATATAGCCTTGCTACTGTTATTTTCAAATGTCTTTTTACTGTTATTTTCTTTCTTTACTTACCTACACACACATACCTTTTTTTTCGCACTATTGGTTAGAGCCTGTAAGTAAGCATTTCACTCTAAGGTCTACACCTGTTGTATTCGACGCACGTGACAAATAAACTTTGATTTGAATTGTGGATTTTTAAAAGTAGAAGCTCTAATTGTTTTTGGCACAGACCTGGATAGTATGACAGAACTCGGCAGTAGATTGTAACTCTGCCCCCTTTGGAAGTTCTATCTTGTCAGAAAATGTTGTAGTTAGGGATGGAAATGTCATGATTTTTGGTGGCCTTCCTAAACCAGGATTCAGACACGGCTAGGACATCTCAGTTGGCGGAGTGTGCTAAAGCAGTGAATAAAACAAATTTAGGGGGGGGGTGGGCTTCTGATGTTAACATGCATGAAACCAAGGCTTTTACAGTTACAGAAGTCAACAAATGAGAGCGCCTGGGGAATGGGAGTGGGGCTGCAGGTCCTGGATTAGCCTCTACATCACCAGAGGAGGAGTAGGATAAGTGTATGACTAAAGGCTATAAGAACTGGTCATCTAGTGCGTTCAGAACAGAGAGTTAAAGGAGCAGATTTCTGGGCACGGTAGAATAGATTCAAGGCATAATGTACAGACAAGGGTATGGTAGGATGTGAGTACAGTGGAGGTAAACCTAGGCATTGAGTGATAATGAGAGAGCTTTTGTCTCTAGAGGCACCAGTTAACCCAGGTGAGGTCACTGCATGTGTGGGGGGTGGGACAAAAGGGCTATCTAAGGCATGTTGGGCGGGGCTGGGGGCTCTACAGTGAAATAAAACAATAATAACTAACCTAAACAGCAATAGACAAGGCATATTGACATTAGGGAGAGGCATGTGTAGCCGAGTGATCATAGGGTCCAATGAGCAGCAATAGGTGTGTCAGGGAGCCGTTCGGTAGTCGCTACTACGCTAGGCGAGCTGGAGACATGGTGATTCAGAAAGCTAGCGGGCAGGGGCTAGCAGATGGGTCTTCGGCGATGTCGGGCGATTACGTCGGCAGACCAGTCGTGATGGATCGGCGGGGCTCCGTGTCGGCAGTAATGGGTCCAGGCCAATTGGCAAAAGAGGTATTGTAGCCCAAGAATTAGCTGGTGGACCACTTTGGCAAGCTGGGAGATGGGCCTAGTTCGAGGCTAGTTCAAGTCTAAGTGGTGCTTGCTTCGGGACAGAGACGTTTGCCAGGAGTAGCTACTCGGATTGCAGCTAGCTAGCTGCGATGTGTAAAGGTTCAGAGCTTGCGGTAGGAATCCGGAGATGTGGTAGAGAAAAAGCAGTCCGATAAGCTCTGGGTTGATATCGCGCTGTGCAGACTGGCAGGTATTGACCGAGCTGAAGCTGGCTGGTGTCCGAGTTAACGGTGAAGACCGCTAGTAGTGGCTAACTGACTACTAGCTAGTAGCTAGTTAGCTGGCTAGCTTCTGATGGGGGTTCCGGTTCTAAAGTATAAAAATAGCAGATCTGTACCACATTGGGTGAGGCGGTTTGCAGGAAAGTTAATTTAGTCCGTAAATGGAAAGTGAGATTACAATATATACCAAATGAAAACAATATATAAAAATATTTACATGGGACGGGACAAGACAAAACACACGTCCGACTGCTACGCCATCTTGGAATGTGTCGACCCTATCGACAACGGGGAGATGTTCCTGATGTGCTCCAAATGTAAAAATGAAACTTCCACACAAAATGACTTCTTTACTTAATTTAGGTTCAAGGAAGTGTATAGGTCACATTCTGTATCATAAAGCTATGAAGGTTATATATACTGCTCAAAAAAATAAAGGGAACACTTAAACAACACAATGTAACTCCAAGTCAATCACACTTCTGTGAAATCAAACTGTCCACTTAGGAAGCAACACTGATTGACAATAAATTTAACATGCTGTTGTGCAAATGGAATAGACAAAAGGTGGAAATTATAGGCAATTAGTAAGACACCCCCAAAAAAGGAATGGTTCTGCAGGTGGTGACCACAGACCACTTCTCAGTTCCTATGCTTCCTGGCTGATGATTTGGTCACTTTTGAATGCTGGCGGTGCTTTCACTCTAGTGATAGCATGAGACGGAGTCTACAACCCACACAAGTGGCTCAGGTAGTGCAGTTCATCCAGGATGGCACATCAATGCGAGCTGTGGCAAAAAGGTTTGCTGTGTCTGTCAGCGTAGTGTCCAGAGCATGGAGGCGCTACCAGGAGACAGGCCAGTACATCAGGAGACGTGGAGGAGGCCGTAGGAGGGCAACAACCCAGCAGCAGGACCGCTATCTCCGCCTTTGTGCAAGGAGGTGCACTGCCATAGCCCTGCAAAATGACCTCCAGCAGGCCACAAATGTGCATGTGTCAGCATATGGTCTCACAAGGGGTCTGAGGATCTCATCTCGGTACCTAATGGCAGTCAGGCTACCTCTGGCGAGCACATGGAGGGCTGTGCGGCCCCACAAAGAAATGCCACCCCACACCATGACTGACCCACCGCCAAACCGGTCATGCTGGAGGATGTTGCAGGCAGCAGAACGTTCTCCACGGTGTCTCCAGACTCTGTCACGTCTTTCACATGTGCTCATGTGCTCAGTGTGAACCTGCTTTCATCTGTGAAGAGCACAGGGCGCCAGTGGCGAATTTGCCAATCTTGGTGTTCTCTGGCAAATGCCAAACGTCCTACACGGTGTTGGGCTGTAAGCACAACCCCCACCTGTGGATGTCGGGCCCTCATACCACCCTCATGGAGTCTGTTTCTGACCGTTTGAGCAGACACATGCACATTTGTGGCCTGCTGGAGGACATTTTGCAGGGCTCTGGCAGTGCACCTCCTTGCACAAAGGCGGAGGTAGCGGTCCTGCTGCTGGGTTGTTGCCCTCCTACGGCCTCCTCCACGTCTCCTGATGTACTGGCCTGTCTCCTGGTAGCGCCTCCATGCTCTGGACACTACGCTGACAGACACAGCAAACCTTTTTGCCACAGCTCGCATTGATGTGCCATCCTGGATGAACTGCACTACCTGAGCCACTTGTGTGGGTTGTAGACTCCGTCTCATGCTACCACTAGAGTGAAAGCACCGCCAGCATTCAAAAGTGACCAAAACATCAGCCAGGAAGCATAGGAACTGAGAAGTGGTCTGTGGTCACCACCTGCAGAACCATTCCTTTTTTGGGGGTGTCTTACTTACTGCCTATAATTTCCACCTTTTGTCTATTCCATTTGCACAACAGCATGTGAAATTTATTGTCAATCAGTGTTGCTTCCTAAGTGGACAGTTTGATTTCACAGAAGTGTGATTGACTTGGAGTTACATTGTGTTGTTTAAGTGTTCCCTTTATTTTTTTGAGCAGTGTATTTAGAACCACCTGCTGATTGGAATCCAGTCTGTGTCTTCAGTGTTCTAGAACTGTTTAGTGTTTTGTGGTCTGACTTATATAACAGAAAGAATAATAAGTAATGTAAACATATTATCAGTAATTACCAGGAAGCTCTACATCATTTGTTTTAAATTATGAAATGTTTGAAAACTGGCATCAGGATATTGAGGGATGTGATTTGGATTAAACCTCAGCAAGGCAGTTTTATCATGTGGAGATTTCATTCTGGCATCTCTTAAAATTAACATTGTCTTTTGCAGGAGGAAAACCAACCTTGGAGGAACCAAAGACGTCCGAACCAGCAAGACGACACCTCTGCTCCCATTGTGGAAAGAGTTTTAACCAGTTAGTTAGCTTGAAAAGACATGAGAGGGTACACATAAGAACGAAGCCACACCATTGCTCTCAGTGTGGAAAGAGTTTTAAGCGGTTAGACACCCTCAAAGCTCATGAGCGAATACACACAGGGGAGAAGCCATGCCATTGCGCCCAGTGTGGAAAGAGTTTTACCCAATTAGGAAGCCTGAAAGAACACATGAGACTGCACACAGGGGAGAGGCCTTACCACTGCTCCCAGTGTGGAAAGAGTTTTAACCAGTCAGGAAGCCTGAAAGCTCACGAGCGAATACACACAGGGGAGAAGCCTTACCACTGCTCACATTGTGCAAAGCGTTTTATCCAATTAGGAAGCCTGAAAGAACACATGAGTGTGCACACAGGGGAGAAGCCTTACCACTGCTCCCAGTGTGCAAAGCGTTTTACCCATTTAGGAAACCTGAAAGAACACAAGAGACTGCACACAGGGGAGAAGCCTTACCACTGCTCCCGGTGTTCAAAGCATTTTACCCATTTAGGAAACCTGAAAGCTCATGAGCGAATACACACAGGGGAGAAGCCTTACCATTGTTCCCACTGTGGAAAGCGTTTTAACTATTCAGGGAAGCTGAAGGAACACATGAGACTGCACACAGGGGAGAAGCCTTACAAATGCTCAGACTGTGGGAAGACATATTACTCATCACAGTCACTTAAACATCATGTGCGAATCCACACAGGAGAGAATAATTACTTCTCCTAGTGTGTAAATTTATATTTCACATCACATTAACTTAAAATTTATCAGAGAACATACACAGTGCTCCAATTGTCTTATATTGTTGCCTGAGAATGTGTTTACCTGTTTGTACCATATTAAATGAAATGGTTCAAAGTATACTCAAATATATGTTTTTGTAATAAAACATGAATTGAATATGGAGTACGTCAGTTTGAATATAGAGTAGATCAGATTCCATGTGTTTAAATGGTCCTTTTTTAAACTCTGACTATGTGTGTGTTTATCTGTGTGTCATTCCTCCAACACTACAGATAATACAGTGATATTTGGATGTGATGCATTTGTTCCGTTGTTTACATTTGCAATGTTGGCCCACTGATGATTTAATGAAATTAAAATGTTCACAGACTCTGTAATGCAAAATGTTAATTGTATGTGTCCACATATCTGCGTATGTGACTAACCTTGTGAAACTGTTCCTGGGAGTATCATCCTGTGTTGCAAACCAGCTGCACCTATGTCCTTGTATGAATAAAGTCCCTCCCAGGAACAGGAAACTATAAAGATATGTGCTCATCACCCAATGCTTCAGGAATTCAGACTGTCTACACTGCGCTGTGTAACTCTGTTATTCTCTCTGAGCTCAGAAATAAAAAATCTTGGTTTTACTTGGATTCCAGCAGATCCTTATTTTATAATATCCACCACAACTCTCCCACAGATTGCTGTTTATCATTGTCTCAATGAAGAGTTCCTCGTTCCACTTTCCTGGGGTCATTTACAAGCCTCCCACTGGTTGAATAAATGTTGTTTCCACGTCATTTCAACAAAACAAATCCATGTGATGATGTTTGATCAATGCAGAAAACTGATTGGATTTGTAAAAAGCCATCAACATCAGGAATCTTTATTTATTTTTCACCCAACTTGTAAGCTAAATCCAATGACAGGTGACATTTTGTGTTGATTTCATGTTGAATTCACGACTCAAAGAAATGTAAATAGAAACTAGATGTTGAACTGACGTCTGTGCCCAGTGGGCTGGTTTGAATAAGCGGCAGGTGTTGGAGCAATATCCACCTTAGTAGCTAAGTTTCCGTGCAATTTGCGACAGATTTTCATGTGAATATTCTCAAATATGTACAAAACAATATATGCATTTTCCCACCAGAAATGTTTCTTTCAAACAGACTAATTGCAGACATAAGGCTTTGTGTGACAAATAAAACAACTTTTGCTGTTAAAATCCCATATACCGTATGAAAAATACAAGTTAAATGGGTTTCCATCACATTTTCAACTCTACTGAGGGTTTAAAAAGCTGTTGTATTATATAGCAAACGTGCTCTTGTCCCGTGTACTGTAGTCAGCAGCTCACATATACAGTGTTGGTAGGCTACCTACATGATGAGATTATTATGGATAAGAGCAATATTATTTTATTTGTCAAATGGAAACCAAGCATCAATCATCATGTCACCAGAAGAAGACCATCAAAATGTATTGGAAAGGAGCATCAAGCTCATCACATGCAGTTTCACCACCCTGTGAAGTTCATAACTTATTTAATCTGTAGCCTAATAAACTGCATGGGTTCCCAAGTTGTAGAGGGAGGACCACACAATATATCATCGCGTGACTCCAAGTTAACTGAGATGTGATGGTTATTATATAAATATTTGCACATAAAGGAGTTTCCATCGCCATTTCTCATTCATACATTTTTACTGACACAAAAAGACCCCACCATGTAAAACGAACTAACAAATTGTCTGTCTGCATTAATAAAATTGTACAGGCATATCCTGTTTCCGTCAGCCCGGTCATTACTTTGGAAATGGTTGGATCAATATCCACCTTCATGATATGGATGAAGCCTGATTTGGAATGTCTGAGTAGTTCTATATGATGTCATAATACACCCCTCTGATAATCAAGTGATATTTGGAATGTCTGAGTAGTTCTATATGATGTCATAATACACTCCTCTGATAATCAAGTGATATTTAGAATGTCTGAGTAGTTCTATTTGATGTCATAATACACCCCTCTGATAATCAAGTGATATTTAGAATGTCTGAGTAGTTCTATATGATGTCATAATACACCTCTCTGATAGTGATACATTTGCTCCATTGTTTCCATGTGTCACATCCTGACCATAGTGCTTATGTGTTTTGCTTGTTTTAGTGTTGGTCAGGATGTGAGCTGGGTGGGCATTCTATGTTGTGTGTCTAGTTTGTCTGTTTCTGTGTTCGGCCTAATATGGTTCTCAATCAGAGGCAGCTGTCAATCGTTGTCCCTGATTGAGAATCATATATAGGTGGCTTGTTTTGTGTTGGGATTTTGTGGGTGGTTGTTTCCTGTCTTTGTGTTTTCTATGCACCAGCTAGGACTGTATCGGTTTGCCACATTTTGTTATTTTGTATTTGTACTGTTCACAGTTTATTTGTTTAATTAAACATGTTGAGCACTGGCTACTCTGCGTGTTGGTCTGATCCCTGTTACACCCCCTAATCTAGTAAAGAGAGGCAAGGCTGCCGTTACACCATGTCAGTTGGTTTCCCACTCTGATGATTTATATCTGTCAGAGGGGCTGTAAATGAATAGTATGGTGACATCTTAGTGGGGCATATTTGGAATGTCTGAGTAGTTCTATTTGATGTCATAATACATCCCTCTGATAATCAAGTGATATTTGGAATGTCTGAGGAGTTCTATATGATGTCACAATACACTCCTCTGATAATCAAGTGATATTTGGAATGTCTGAGGAGTTCTATATGATGTCACAATACACTCCTCTGATAATCAAGTGATATTTGGAATGTCTGAGTAGTTCTATCTGATGTCATAATACACCCCTCTGATAGTGATACATTTGCTCCATTGTTTCCATGTCAGTTGGTTTCCCACTCTGATGATTTATATCTGACAGAGGGGCTTTAAAGGAATAGTATGGTGACATCTTAGTGTGGCTTGAAATAAATAGTATGGTCACATTTACAGGTTGTGGCTCAGTATTCTTAGTATGATGTGAAAAAAGAACAATCAACTATTTATTGATAATGTATATTCCTATTCAGCTTCTACGTCTGCATAGAGGCAAACAGTATCTTAATTTTACTTGGTACTCATCCCGGATCCGGGAGCACCCTCATCAGTAAAAAAGCTGACTAGCATAGCCTAGCATAGCGCCACAAGTAAATACTAGCATCTAAATATCATGAAATCACAAGTCCAAGACATCAGATGAAAGATACACATCTTGTGAATCCAGCCATCATTTCTGATTTTTAAAATGTTTTACAGGGAAGACACAATATGTATTTCTATTAGCTAACCACGATAGCAAAAGACACAACTTTTTTTTCCCACCATTTTTTTACTGCATAGGTAGCTATCACAAATTCGACCAAATAAAGATATAAATAGTCACTAACCAAGAAACAACTTCATCAGATGACAGTCTGATAACATATTTATTGTATAGCATATGTTTTGTTCAAAAAATGTGCATATTTCAGGTATAAATCATAGTTTTACATTGCAGCCACCATCACAACTCTCACCAAAGCAACTAGAATAACTACAGAGAGCAACGTGAATTACCTAAATACTCATCATAAAACATTTATGAAAAATACACAGTGTACAGCAAATGAAAGACAAAGATCTTGTGAATCCAGCCAATATTTCAGATTTTTTAAGTGTTTTACAGCGAAAACACAATATAGCATTATATTAGCTTACTACAATAGCCAACCACACAACAGCATTGATTCAAGCCAACAGTAGCGATAACGAATAAACCAGCAAAAGACATACATTTTTTCACTAACCTTCTCAAACTTCTTCAGATGACAGTCCTATAACATCAAATTACACAATACATATATGGTTTGTTCAAAATGAATAGTAGCCAAAATGCAAACAAAATGTCGGGAGAAATCTTGGGAGAGGCACCTAATCTAATCAATAACTAATCATAAACTTGACAAAAAAATACAGGTTGGACAGCAAATGAAAGATACATTAGTTCTTAATGCAACCGCTGTGTTAGATTTTTAAAATTAACGTTACTACGACATACAGCGTGCGTTAAAGCGAGACCGCACCGAAATTAATGGCGGAATAATTGTTTAACATTTTTCAACAGAACAACGAATTAACATCATAAATAGTTTCTTACTATTTGATGAGCTTCCATCAGAATCTTCTGCAAGTTGTCCTTTGTCCAGAATAATCGTTGCTCGGTTGTAGATTGTCGTCTTCAACTTTGGAATTAGCAGCAAACATTAGCCATGTGGCGAAGACGTGTCCAACTCACCATAACGCAGCACAAATAAAATACCGAAAATCGCAATATACTGATATAAACTGATATAACTCGGTTTAAAATAACTACATTATGATGTTTTTAACACCTATATCGAATAAAATCAGAGCCGGATATATCTAACGCCTATAACAAGAGCTTTTCAGAATGCAATCCTGAGGTCTGTCTTGCGTCATGACGAACGTTGAAAAGACTGCACACCCGGTTCCAAGAGCTTTTGTACGGCCTCAGATCTACCTAGACACCCCATTCCAATTCTCACTGCTTACTGACATCTAGGGGAAGGCGTATGCAGTGCATGTCGACCCATAGATTACATGCAAATTAATAAACTGACCCTGGAACAGAGTGCCCGATTTCAGATTTCTCACTTCCTGCCAGGAAGTTTGCTGCAAAATGAGTTCTGTTTTGGCTCTGGCTGGGCCCCTCAAGGACATTCAGAGACATCTCCCAAAGCCACTCCTGCATTGTCTTGGCTTTGTGCGTAGGGTCGTTGTCCTATTGGAAGGTTAACCTTTGCCCCAGTCTGAGGTCCTGAGTGCTCTGGAGCAAGTTTTCAAAACTTATCTCTCTGTATTTTGCTCCGTTCATCTTTCCCTCGATCCTGACGAGTCTCCCAGTCCATGCCGCTGAAAAACATCACCACAGCATGATGCTGCCAACCCCATGCTTCACCGTAGGAATGGTGCCAGGTTTCCTCCAGACGTGACCCTTGGCATTCATCAGACCAGAGAATTTTGTTACTCATGGTCTGATAGTCCTTTAGGTGCCTTTTGGCAAACTCCAAGCTGGCTTTCATGTGCCTTTTACTGAGGAGTGGCTTCCGTCTGGCAACTCTACCATAAAGTCCTGCTTGGTGGAGTGATGCAGAGATGGTTGTCCTTCTGGAAGGTTCTCCCATCTCCACAGAGGAGCTCTGTCAGAGTGACCATTGGGTTCTTGGTCACCTCCCTGACCAAGGCCATTCTCCCCTGATTGTTCAGTTTGGCTGGGCAGCCAGCAGTAGGAAGGGTTTTGGGGGATTTCAAACTTCTTCCTTTTAAGATGATGGGGACCTTCAATGCTGCAGAAATGGTTTGGTACACTTCCCCAGATCTATGCCGTGACACAATCATATCACATCAAATACAGGCTACTTAAAGTTCATGAGATAGAACACACATATGCTCGTACGTCTCATTTTTACAAAAATAGAATTGTGCTTTTGGTCATGCAATATTTTCTTTATATACACTGCTCAAAAAAATAAAGGGAACACTAAAATAACACATCCTAGATCTGAATGAATGAAATATTCTTATTAAATACTTTTTTCTTTACATAGTTGAATGTGCTGACAACAAAATCACACAAAAGTTATCAATGGAAATCAAATTTATCAACCCAAGGAGGTCTGGATTTGGAGTCACACTCAAAATTAAAGTGGAAAACCACACTACAGGCTGATCTAACTTTGATGTAATGTCCTTAAAACAAGTCAAAATGAGGCTCAGTAGTGTGTGTGGCCTCCACGTGCCTGTATGACCTCCCTACAACGCCTGGGCATGCTCCTGATGAGGTGGCGGATGGTCTCCTGAGGGATCTCCTCCCAGACCTGGACTAAAGCATCCGCCAACTCCTGGACAGTCTGTGGTACAACGTGACGTTGGAGGATGGAGCGAGACATGATGTCCCAGATGTGCTCATTTGGATTCAGGTCTGGGGAACGGGCGGGCCAGTCCATAGCATCAATGCCTTCCTCTTGCAGGAACTGCTGACACACTCCAGCCACATGAGGTCTAGCATTGTCTTGCATTAGGAGGAACCCCGAGCCAACCGCACCAGCATATGGTCTCACAAGGGGTCTGAGGATCTCATCTCGGTACCTAATGGCAGTCAGGCTACCTCTGGCGAGCACATGGAGGGCTGTGCGACCCCCAAAGAAATGCCACCCCACACCATGACTGACCCACCGCCAAACCGGTCATGCTGGAGGATGTTGCAGGCAGCAGAACATTCTCCACGGCGTCTCCAGACTCTGTCACGTCTGTCACATGTGCGTGTGAACCTGCTTTCATCTGTGAAGAGCACAGGGAGCCAGCGGCGAATTTGCCAATCTTGGTGTTCTCTGGCAAATGCCAAACGTCCTGCACGGTGTTGGGCTGTAAGCACAACCTCCACCTGTGGACGTCGGCCCTCATACCACCCTCATGGAGTCTGTTTCTGACCGTTTGAGCAGACACATGCACATTTGTGGCCTGCTGGAGGTCATTTTGCAGGGCTCTGGCAGTGCTCCTCCTTGCACAAAGGCGGAGGTAGCGGTCCTGCTGCTGGGTTGTTGCCCTCCTACGGCCTCCTCCACGTCTCCTGATGTACTGGCCTGTCTCCTGGTAGCGCCTCCATGCTCTGGACACTACGCTGACAGACACAGCAAACCTTCTTGCCACAGCTCGCATTGATGTGCCATCCTGGATGAGCTGCACTACCTGAGCCACTTGTGTGGGTTGTCGACTCCGTCTCATGCTACCACTAGAGTGAAAGCACCACCAGCATTCAAAAGTGACCAAAACATCAGCCAGGAAGCATAGGAACTGAGAAGTGGTCTGTGGTCACCACCTGCAGAACCACTCCTTTATTGGGGGTGTCTTGCTAATTGCCTATAATTTTCACCTTTTGTCTATTCCATTTTTCACAACAGCATGTGAAATTTATTGTCAATCAGTGTTGCTTCCTAAGTGGACAGTTTGAATTCACAGAAGTGTGATTGACTTGGAGTTACATTGTGTTGTTTAAGTGTTCCCTTTATTTTTTTGAGCAGTATATATATATATATAGTGTATATATATATATACACTGATCATACCAAATATTTGGAGAGAAATAAACGTCCTAATATGGACTAGGAACCTCCTCCTTTTCCCTCAGAAGAGCCTCAATTTGTCGGGGCATGAACTCTTCAAAGTGTCCAAAGCCTTCCACAGGGATGCTGGCACATGTTAACTCCAATGCTTCCCACAATTGTGTCATGTTGGCTGGATGTCCTTTGGGTGCAGTGAAGGCTCCTCAAGAAGGATGGTCTTCTCCTTCCTCCTCTGAGGAGCCTCCACTGCACCCAAAGGACATCGAGCCAACATGACATAATTGTGGGAAGGGATTTTCAGTGAGTTTCAGAAGAAAATAAATTGGTAAAACATTAAAATAAAATAATTTTGGGATAAAACTATACTAAATATAATCACATCACCAAATAATTGAATAAAAAAATAATTGAATTAAACATACTATTTTGCATCCTCCTCTGGGTACATTGACTTCAATACAAAACCTAGGAGGCTCATGGTTCTCAAGCCCTTCCATAGACTTAAACAGTAATTATGACAACTTCCGGAGGACATCCTCCAACCTATCAGAGCTCTTTCAGCATGAACCTTCTCCGCTGTGCAATGCGGTTTCCGAGCTGGTCATGGGTGCACCTCAACCACGCTCAAGGTACTAAACGATATCATAACCGCCATCGAGAAGAGACAATACTGTGCAGCCGTATTCATGGGTTGGCACCCCCCATTGGGTTGTGCCATGGCGAAGATCTTTGTGGGCTATACTCGGCCTTGTCTCAGGATGGTAAGTTGGTGGTTGAAGATATCCCTCTAGTTGTGTGGGGGCTGTGCTTTGGCAAAGTGGGTAGGGTTATATCCTGCCTGTTTGGCCCTGTCCGGGGGTATCATCGGATGGGGCCACAGTGTCTCCTGACCCCTCCTGTCTCAGCCTCAGCCAGTGGGTCTGACGACGAACATGTAGCGAGGGCCAGCCGACTAGGACATACAGGTCGCAGTGGTGGGTCGTATAAGGTGCTTTAGTAACAAAACGGATGGCACTGTGATAAAATGCATCCAGTTTGCTGAGTAGAGTATTGGAAACTATTTTGTAGATGACATCGCCGAAGTCGAGGATCGGTAGGATAGTCAGTTTTACTAGGGTAAGTTTGGCGGCGTGAGTGAAGGAGGCTTTGTTCCGGAATAAAAAGCCGACTCTAGATTTGATTTTGGATTGGAGATGTTTGATATGAGTCTGGAAGGAGAGTTTGCAGTCTAGCCAGACACCTAGGTACTTATAGATGTCCACATATTCTAGGTCGGAACCGTCCAGGGTGGTGATGCTAGTCGGGCGTGCGGGTGCAGGCAGCGAACGGTTGAAAAGCATGCATTTGGTTTTACTAGCGTTTAGGAGCAGTTGGAGGCCACGGAAGGAGTGTTGTATGGCATTGAAGCTCGTTTGGAGGTTAGATAGCACAGTGTCCAAGGAAGAGCCAGAAGTATACAGAATGGTGTCGTCTGCGTAGAGGTGGATCAGGGAATCGCCCGCAGCAAGAGCAACATCATTGATGTATACAGAGAAAAGAGTCGGCCCGAGAATTGAACCCTGTGGTACCCCCACAGAGACTGCCAGAGGACCATGCCTATGGCTGCCTTAAATATGGCTCCCAATCAGAGACAACGATAGACAGCTGTCTCTGATTGAGAACCAATCCAGGCAACCATAGACTTACATAAACACCTACACTGAACACAACCCCATGAACTCTACAAAACCCCCTAGACAATACAAACACCCTAGACTAGACAAAAACACACAAACATCCCCCATGTCACACCCTGATCTAACTAAAATAATAAAGAAAACAAAGATAACTAAGGCCAGGGCGTGACACTCTCTCGAGGACCTGAGCCCTAGGACCATGCGTCAGGACTACCTGGCATGATGACTCCTTGCTGTCCCCAGTCCACCTGGCCGTGCTGCTGTTCCAGTTTCAACTGTTCTGCCTGCGGCTATGGAACCCTGACCTGTTCACAGGACGTGCTACCTGTCCCAAACCTGCTGTTTTCAACTCTCTAGAGACAAACGTTTCTTAAGCAGAAAAAAACGGGATAAACATACCTGAATTTGTCAAATAAAATCAAACTTTATTTGTCAAATGCGCCGAATACAACAAGTGTAGACCTTACAGTGAATTGCTTACAAGCCCTTAACTAACAGTACAGTTCAGGAAGAGTTAAGAAAATGAGCAAATGACCAAAGTAAAAAATTATAAAAAGTAACGCAATAAAATAACAATAACAAGCCTATATACAGGGGGCACTGGTACTGAGTCAATGTGCAGGGGTACAGGTTAGTCGAGGTCATTTATACATGTAGGTCGGGGTGAAGTGACATTTCATAGATAATAAACAGCAAGTAGCAGCAGTGTACAAAACAAATGGAGGGTCAATGTAAATAGTCCAGGTGGCCATTTGATTAATTGTTCAGCAGCCTTATGGCTTATGGGGGTAGAAGCTGTTAAGGAGCCTTTAGGTTCTAGACTTGGTGCTCCGGTACCGCTTGACGTGCGGGAGCAGAGAAAACAGTCTATGACTTGGGTGACTGGAGCATCTGACAATTTTTTGGGCTTTCTTTATAATTGTCCTAGATGGCAGGAAGCTTGGCCCCAGTGATGTTCACTACCCTCTGTAGTGCATTACGGTCAGATGCCGAGCAGTTGCCTTACCAGGCGGTGATGCAACCGGTCAGGATGCTCTCGATGGTGCAGCTGTAGGTCTTTCTGAGGATCTGGAGACCCATGCCAAATCTTTTCAGTCTCCTGAGGTGGAAAAGTTGTTGTCGTGCCCTCTTCACGACTGTCTCGGTGTGTTTGGACCATGATAATTAGTTGGTGATGTCTTCAAGACTGTCTGTCACCTAAAAAACCTATCTCGACCTGTGTGCACCTACGTTCTAAACTTTCATTCATAGGCTAGGTTGTAGCAATCTCATGATGGGTATAGGGAAAATTCTAGTATCATGTAGTAGCCTAAACCTATTGCTGTTACATTGAACAGGGTGAATGGAATATGAATGACAGTCATCTAATATGCTGTAATAGAATTAAGGCCATGCTCATGAAAAAACAAATCGTTCTGCCTTATCTTAAACACCACTGTTTGGGTGGTGGATGATTCTTGGTACACATGGGAAACCGTTGAGCTGGAAAACCCCAGCAGCGTTGCAGTTCTTGACACAAACCGGCGCCTGGGACCTACTACCATCCCCCGTTCAAAGACACTTAAATATTTTGTTTCCCCCATTCACCGTCTGAATGGCACACATACACAAGCCATGTCTCATTTGTCTTAAGGCCTAAAATGCCTTATTTAACCTGTCTCCTCCCCTTCATCTACACTGATTGAAGGGGATTTAACTAGTGACATCAATAAGGGATCATAGCTTCCAGCCCCAGCTAAAACACCAGACTCCAATAATCACCTAATCATAATCTTCAGTTTAGGATGCAGTTTGATTAATCAGCTGTGTTTGCTAGCGATGGAGAAAAAGTGTGACACCAATCAGGCCCCCGAGGACTGGAGTTGCCCACCCCTGGTTTACAGGATGATTTGTACCTTAATTTGTACCTTAGCTTTAATGGAATAGTACCGTCACATCTAGATAAAAACGAATGTGAAAAATTAACAGAGCAAATGTTTATTAAAACATTACCTATTCATAGAAGTATGTATTCATCATTTACTATATATCAGCTTATTGTTAAATTATTCTGACGTTTTTTCCAATACAAAAGTGTAGTAACCAAACTGCGTTACCCACTCCAGCCAGCAGATGGCGATATGCGTCTTTCAGGTGTTGATTCTTGCGTGACGTATAATGGACTGGACCGGACGCTTCTTCAGGAACAACAACGCGGCTACTCTTTCAACCACCTCGGTAGCTTGCTAGCCAACATAAAACTGAAAGATTGACGCTTTAGACCATGTTAATGTACATTAGCTAATCTCAGTGTTGTTAACGCAGTTCAGTTGACGTATCAACTGGTTAACTTTAACCTAATTTGCTTGTTAAATTTTCAAAGTTGTTAAAACATTGATACTGAGCCTAGCTTTAGGCTAGTCGCTAATTCTAACATCCCAGACCATGAGCTCACTAAACTACTCCTCCCCCGTTAAAGAAGAGGTCTGCTGTATGCAGAAAGAAGCTCGGAGGCTGAACATTGTCGTGAAAGAAGAAGAGGATGTTATAGAGCACAGGTGTCAAACTCATTCCACGGGGGGCCGAGTGTCTGCGGGTTTTCACTCCTCCCTTGTACTTGATTGATGAATTAACATCACTAATTAGTTAGGAACTCCCCACACCTGGTTGTCTAGGGCTTTATTGAAAGGAAAAACCAAAAACCTGCAGACACTAGGCCCTCCGTGGAATGAGTTTGACACCCCTGTTATAGAGGAAAAAGAGGAAGAACCTTTCAGAGAGGAAGACGATGCTATCTCAATAAAGGTGAAGGAGGAAGACGTCTTGGGAGTGAAAGTGGAGGAGACAGAATATCAGATTAACACCAGTGAGTACTGTCTTAAAAACAGAGCCACACACTATGCCGTTAGTTTATCTAATGTGGGGATTTTAAGGGGCATTCTACTGAAGTTCTACACTTGAATATGTTGTTCAGTACTGTAGGAATTGTTAAAGGGGCCATCTGCCTTTGTTAGTTTTAATCTGCCATTGGTACATATATTTTGGGGACTTTTAAATTAGATTTATTAAATTATCCATGTGGTCTACATTAAAGTGCATCTCATCTAGTATAACAGGCTTTTAAAATGCAATGTTGGAGCATAATTTATACTTAAAATATCAAAGGTATGCAAAAGGAACCCATTCGGTGGAACGACCCTTTAACATTTGCATTTTAGGCTGTTTAGAGAGATTAATGCCTCTTGTAAGACCCTATGATTATAATAGACGGTCGTAAGTTCACTATCTGTTTGATGTTCTCATTCACACAGGAGAGAGACATGACTATTGTGGATCCTCTGGGGAGCCTCAACAACATCCTGATGCTGACGAGGAAGAGAAGAGTCTCTCCAGATCAGACCACCAGATGGTACAGCTTGGTCTGGTCTAACATACAGCTTGCTCTATCAGAGTCTGGGCTGGGTTTCTGTAAACCACTTCATGACAGTGATGACATAAGCATCCATAATGATATGTGTCTGTGTCCCCTCTTTATGGTTACCAGGACAACGCTAGCCCTTCCACCCTCCCAGGGTCCCCATGTCGTGCCTCTCCCGGTAGCGCCTCACTGTTGGGTATGAAGAGGTTGTCTGTGCTGCTGGTGGACTGCAGTGGAACTGTGAGAGGAAGAGAAGAGAAGAAAGGATCAGGTTTAACTCATCAAAGTAAGTGCTGTAGTTTAGTTTGAACAAATACAATAGATCTGCCCACTGGTATCTGTTACCAGGACAACCAGCAGAGTTCTGTTAGTTGACAGGAAGATAGACTGGTATCTGTTACCTGGACAACCAGCAGAGTTCTGTTAGTTGACAGGAAGATAGACTGGTATCTGTTACCAGGACAACCAGCAGAGTTATGTTAGTTGACAGGAAGATAGACTGGTGGATATGGATGTTATGAATATCATAACACTGATAAAGGATTCTGCCAATGAAAAGAGAGAAACCAATAGACCATATATGACCTTGATGAAACTTAGATTTAGAGAGAAAGTTTCAAGATGATCTGATGTAAGGTGCATGTTTTACTAAACCTTTTCCTAAAAACATGGATGTTACATTGTCTGTCCCAGTCAACCCCCCTTTCTTTACAAGACTCTAGAACACACAAACTAAACTCCAGACACTTAAATGTGGTCTGTATTGCTTCATTAACATTTGATCTACACAACTTGTTAAACATGGCCAATATATATTTTAAAACAAGCTCCTTTTTTGTCTTTACCTCCGTCTCTGTAATGGACAAAGTTCATTTCATTTCCTACTTTAACAGGTCAAGTAAAGCCTGAACTCCGACATATTGACCTTAAAGAACATGGTTCATTTGAAAATGACTAACTTTATTCATAAAATGTGTAACTGACACCAGTGTGCTGCTAACAGTTTAGTTTCCTCCACTGTCCCTGCTCAAACCAGTGATCCTCTGCTTCTCAACACACGTGACCGCTCTCCTTGAGAATAAACTATATTCAGAGTTCTAGAGCCACACACTCACTATAACACAATAATTACTATAGCACAGTGTATTTAACAGATGGTGAGATCAGAAACAAATCAGCCCCTTTGTTGCTCTGTTTCAGAGCTACTCTGCTTTCTGACGAAGGAAAACCTTTTCAACTATAAATGTATATTTGGCTGCCATTTAGGCTGCAACAACTATACAGTGGAACACCCCCTGATCTGTTGTTTTATGAAGGGTCACCTACGCCCAGTACCCAAACAGCTAGTCCCATCCTGGGATTTTTATGTTTTGCTTGAGGCCATTTCTGCTGTTGGGGCCGCTGGAAAGAATAGAAATTAGATTTATCTTGTTTAAAACTGCTTTACTTTAGCCATTATATCCGTATAATGAGTTACACCCCCATACCTTCATGAGGTTCTATAGTAGCAAGGGTCTGACACCTCCGGAGGGCTTGATGGCTCAATCCACCAGAGATATGGCTACAACATAGGCATTGTTCAAAGGCATCTCTGTTCAAGAGATCTGTAATGCAGCATGTTGTGGTGATGTACCTTCATGAGGTTCTACTGACTGGACATCACTACACATACGGTGAGTAGAGTGGGGACCTCTGAGGGATGATCCTGTCTAGACTTGGCATCAGAGAGTATATGAGCTCTGTGGTAGTTGACTATATCCCCAAAGTGAGAGACTAACGAGTCACTGAAATAGAACTGAAGGTTCCCTAACAGAACCCTGATTCTATGATATTCACCAGGTTACCTAACAGAACCCTGATTCTATGATATTCACCAGGTTACCTAACAGAACCTTGATTCTATGATATTCACCAGGTTACCTAACAGAACCCTGATTCTATGATATTCACCAGGTTACCTAACAGAACCTTGATTCTATGATATTCACCAGGTTACCTAACAGAACCCTGATTTTATGATATTCATCCAGGTTACCTTTCACACATGGAAGACACATGGAAGACGGGAGGGACTATGTCCCTGATATAGGAAGTGGTCTGCTATTGGCCGTTGCTATCGGAGAGTACAGTGCCTCCTGAAAGTATTCAGACCCCTTGACTTTTTCCACATTTTGTTACATTACAGCCTTTTTCTAAAAACACAATACCCCATACTGACAAAGCAAAAACATTTTTGTTTGATAATTTTGCTAATTTATCAAAAAATACAAAACTGAAATATTACATTTACTTAAGTATTCAGACCCTATACTCAGAACTCTGTTCAAGCAGCAGGTTCTGCTCTGGAGCAGGTTTTCATCAAAGATCTCTCTTAACCTGTTTGTGACTGCCCCCCCTTTCCTCAATTTCCACCTGAAAACATACCCTAATCTAACTGCTTGTAGCTCAGGCCTAGAAGGAAGGATATGCATATTCTTGGTATCATTTGAAAGGAAACATTCTGGAGTTTGTGTAAATGTGAATTGAATGTAGGAGAATATAACACAATAGATCTGGTAGAAGAAAATACAAGGAAATCAACAGACGTTTTTTGTTCTTTTACTGTTGTTGCATCTTTAAAAATCAACAAGAAAGGCCAAACATTCAGTTATGATACTGGGGATCATTTCAAATCCGAACATAAGTAGGCAACAGTATTTGACCAAAGTTTCAGATGGATACCTTCAGGAATGAGTAAGGTACATGCCATTGAGCATGAAGTCAACCAGGTGTCCCTCACAAGTTTCCCAAATGTACCCAAGTGGCCGAATTGGTACAATGATACAAATAACTATATACAAAATACAAAACAATTATTGTAACATACCCCAAAATATATATATTTGAAAAATTCAAGAAGAAAAAAAGAATATTAAAAATAAATAAAAATTAACAACGGTAACTATTTACACTTCAATGTTCAATCATGTGAAGACTCTCAGTCCTCTACACAATGTTGCGCTCCTGATGCCATATCCCATAGCAGTCTCTCTCTGGTGTGAAACAGAGGGTCACAGCACAGGTGTTGCAGGTGACAGGGGACTTCTTATGGCACAGGGCACAACGAAGCCGCCCTACTGTGCCCCTTTTCCCCCGAGGCACATCCCTGCCTGCAATGATGAATTTCAGCATGTGCGTACCGCTGGTTGGAGCAGAAGGGACAGAGGTAGAGGGGACAGAAGGTGCTACAGTGTTCTTGCTGTAGTTAGCAAGCTCCTGGATGAGCAGCTCCCTAAAGGCTAGCTGTGAGATTGGGGGCTGTCCACAGTTCTTGGCCATTTCCTTCTGGAGGATGAAGGAATTCACCACAGCAATGTCAATAAAATGATAAAACAAAGTTTTGTACCATTTCATGGTCTTGTGAAGAACATTATAGTAGCCTATCAGCGCATCCGATAGGTCTACACCTCCCATGCTCTTATTGTAATCCTTCACAGCAGCTGGAATGGGGACATTTCTGGCGGTCCAAGCGCCTGTAGGACCTTTCAAACGTCGAACAACGTGATCCCCACCGAAGGACTTGTGAATAGTGGAGCACATGACTACCTCTCGAGTGTCCATCCACTTCACAAAGAGCAGCCCATCTTCACGGATCCATCTCATGGTACCCCGCTCAGCCCGCTTAGGCATGTCGTTCACCCTGGTTTTTGGAAAGCCCACTCTGTTGGTCCGAATGGTGCCACAGGCCCACATCTCCAGCTTCCTCAGGTCTGTGAACAGGGTAGGGCTTGTGTAGAAGTTGTCTACAAATAGTTTGTAGCCCTTCCCCAGCAGCTGGAAATCTAATAACTGCATCACAGAGTCATAACTGAGTCCCTTACCGCTCGCACAAGTGTTCTTCCCCTCATAAACAAAAAAATTGCACGTGTATGCACACGCAGAATCGGCCAAAACAAACAGCTTGTAACCCCATTTTGTCGGTTTGTTGCGCATGTACTGTTTTAGGCCAATTCTGGCCTTTGAGGCTACCATTCTCTCATCTATGGAAAGGTTCTGGGCGGGCTGAAAATTATTCTTGCAGGCCTCAACGATATCGTGGTAGAGAGGTTTGATCTTGCAGAGCTTATCAAACCCTGCCGTGCCTCGTTTCGTCTCGTTGTCCTTATCAACTTCTGGGTCACTGATGTGAAGCGCCCATGAAATTGTCAGAAACCTTTTCCTAGACATGACCGTTGAGGGGAAAGGCAGTTGATAGAGTGGTGCAGTTTTCCAGTAGTGTTTGAGGGTTTTCAACTTCACCAGCCCCATGTATATGACCATAGACAGGTAGCAAAACAGATCTGAAATGGAAATGTCCTTCCATGTCTCTGTCTTGCCTTCCTGCTTCTTAGCCCCATATTTATTAGTGTTCATCACCAGGGTATCAAGAACTGCCGAGGTGAAGAACAACTGGAAAAGTTGCATGGGGGTGTATTTGGAAGTCAGGTCCAATTGAGGGCCTACTGGGCGTTTTGGGCGGAAAAGTGGAGATGGTGGGGCCACATCTTCCTCTAGAACAGACCCCTCCTGGATGGACCAGCTTCAGTGGGGGATTTGCACCTTGGCTCCCAATCAGAATCGCTGGGACTGTGAAATAAAGACACAGACACATATTATATATACAAATAGTGCCTATGGTGAGGTTGTCCATTCCATTTTAGATAGAAAATACATGTAAACAATTAGGTAATAATTATACAGACACATATTATAGAAGCACAATTTGTGACCATGGTGAGGTTGTCCAGACACACAGACATACACCCACAATGTAGAGCAATATGTACTTTCTACATTTCAATATACTTGTGTACTTTATATTTCATGTCCTAGTCATATTTTTATATAAGGCAAATAAAATACAAATAACTCAAATGAATAATATTTGATATTATTAATTTCAAACAACGTTACTTACAGATCCAAAACTGCGTCTTCCCCGTAGAGGAACATCTCCTCAAATTCAGAATCAAAAGATTGATTAGACTCACTAGATTCATTATGGTGTTCACTATCTCTATCAATTTCCTCAATTATATCGTTTAAGTCCGTGTACTTTGTCTTCGTCTTTGCTTTGACTGATTTATTTGCCATTATTATGTCTTGAACATGCTCTAAAATAAACTGTTGCGGTGCGTAAACGGCGTGTCTGTTTCTTGTAGAATTTTCAATGGCGAATGGCTGTGTGTACGCACGAGTTTAGGACAAAGGATATTCTTCCCGGGTCGAACCATTACATGTTCCCATTTACCTCAGTTCATTGGCTATCTATCCAACTAGATTTCAAGAAGATCAGTGGTCATTGGTCCGAAATACAGTCAATCAACGAAGGACAGGCCACCTGATTTGCGCGTAATGAGGTCGTTGTTTGGTGTGTTCAAATCAGTTCCTTTCGGTCAATATGTCCCGGGAAAAGAACCATGATGTTTGGTTGTTTTACTAACAAACAGAGGATTGTAACGAAACCGAACTTGACTGGATAAATGTCCGTTTAGAGTGAGTAATTACAATGAATGTTACGTCCAAAGTTGAAGGACGCTGAATTTTCCACACAAGCCGTTTACAAAATGTTTCGTGTTAGGCTATAAAAATGGATTATATCGAACAAAACGCCACTTCATTGTTCCGTCGTGACCTTTAGGATTGCCAAAAGAAGAAAATTACCTCAGGTAATTGATGAATTTTATTGCTATTTCTGACTTTCGTGACTAATGTACTTTGCTGTAACTGCACCTGTGTTGTTTACTGTTGTTTACTGATCGATAATCGCTTTTGCAGTGAAGCTTTTCGAAATCAGACATATTGGCTAGATTAACAAGAGGTATAGCTTTGATTTGGTGTATAACACTTCTGATTTAATTGAAGCTAAATATGTATAAATATGTCATTTCACCAATTTTTTATTTTTTTTGTGAAACGTTCCGCTAGCGGAACCCCGGGGCTAGACAGGTTAAAGGAGGACTGTAGCATCTAATGATGAAACATTATGGAGTCTTAAAGGAGGACTGGGATGGGAAAGGAAAGGGGATATCTAGTCAGTCACAACTGAATCCATTCACCCTAAATGTGTCTTCCGCATTGAACCCAACCCCTCTGAATCAGAGTGGTGCGGGGGCTGCCTTAATCGACGTCCACGTTATCGGCGCCCGGGAAGCAGTTGTTGGGGGTTAACTACCTTGCTCAAGGGTAGAACGGCAGCTTTTTTCTACCTTGCGGGCGTTCGGATTCGAACCAGCGACTTCTTGGTTAATGGCCCAACATTCTTAATCTCTAGTCTAGTCACAAATGTTCCAACTTCAATATATTATTTCTCAATGATGCTTTAAAACCTCTCTAGGGGGTGTGGGACGCTATCGTCCCACCTGGCCAACATCCAGTGAAATTACAGAGCGCCAAATTCCAAAACAGAAATACTCATTATAAAAATTCATGAAACATACAAGTGTTATACATCGGTTTAATAAAGATTAAGTTCTTGTTCATCCAGCCACGGTGTCAGATTTCAAAAAAGTCTTTACGGCGAAAGCAAACCATGCGATTATCTGAGAACAGCGCCCAGCAGACAAATCATAACAAACAGTAACCGGCCATGTAGACGAGTAACATAAGTCAGAAATAGCGATTAAAATTAATCACTTACCTTTGATGATCTTCATATGATTACAGTCACAAAACTCCCAGTTACCCAATAAATGTTTGTTTTGTTCGATCAAGTCCCTCTTCATATCCAAAAACCTCTGTTTGTTAGCGCGTTTTGTTCAGTAAAACACTGTCTCAAACAACATCCTGTGAAATTTCAGAGCTTGAAACTCAACAAAACAGAAATTCTCATAATCTACATACATGAAAGACACAAATGTTATACACCAGCTTAAAGATAAACTTCTTGTTAATCCAACCACTGTGTCAGATTTCAAAAAGGCTTTCCGTCGAAAGCAAACCATGCGATTATCTGAGAACAGCGCCCAGCAGACAAATCATTACAAACAGTTAGCAGCCAAGAAGAAGAGTAACAAAAGCCAGAAATAGCGTTAAAATGTATCACTTACCTTTGATCTTCATATGGTTGCACTCCGAAGACTCCATGTTACACAATAAATGTTTGTTTTGTTCGATAAAGTCACTCTTTATGTCCAAAAACCTCAGTTTTCTTGGTGCGTTTTGTTCAGTAATACATTGGAACAAAGCGCGGTCACAGCAGTCAAAAAATCTGAAAAGTACCATAAAATTTCATAGAAACATGTCAAACAGTGTTTATAATCCAGCCTCATTGTTGTTTTTGTCATAAATAATCGATCATATTTCAACCGGACAAAAGCTTCGTCAATAGAAGAGGAGAAACAAGAAATGCGCCCTTCCGATCATGCGCTGGGCTCATGGCTGGAAATTTCCACTGTACACTCATTGAACGTGCTGTTTCTCCCTCATTTTTCAGAGTAAAAGCCTGAAACGATGCCTAAAGACTGGCCACATGTTGAGGAAGCAATAGAGATAGTGACCTGCGTCATAAGTCTTTGTATGGTGGATAGGCTTTCAATGGAAAAACAGGCATTTCAAAATAAAAGCATTTCCTGGATGGATTTTCCTCAGGTTCTCACCTGCCATTTCAGTTCTGTTATACTCACAGACATTATTTTAACAGTTTTAGAAACTTTGGAGTGGTTTCTATCCAAATCTACTAATTTGCATACCCTAGCTTCTGGGCCTGAGTAGCAGGCAGATTACTTTGGGCACGCTTTTCATCCAAAATCCCGAATGCTGCCCCCTACCCTAGTGAGGTTAAAGGAGAAGTTTACCCAAAATCCAGAAACTCTGAAGTGATTCCATACATTGAAACTAGTCCAGTGGAGTTTTCTCTCTCCCTGTAGTGCTGTACTGAAACAGCTGCAAAACGTGACTTGTGACGTTGCTGGATGCGGGCCTCACTCTGCTGCTTTGCCAGTTTGTTATTGTATTACAGCTATGGCCTTTGGTTTTCACCTGGAATTGTTTATTTATGTTTGAGAAAAAAAACACTTTGTATTGATATAAATGTATATAAATATGATGATGTCATAGTGAATTCATGACATGTGACTGAACAAGCCTTTTCGTACTTCATAACATGGCTACATACAGTGCCTCCGGAAAGTATTCAGACACCTTGACTTTTCCATATTTTGTTACGTTACAGCCTGATTCAATCTACACACAAATACCCCTTAAACCTGTCTAGGACATGCGTTCCGATAGCGGAACCCCTCGACAACATTCCGCTGAAAAGGCAGCGCGGGTAATTCAAAAATATTTTTTTGAAATATGTAACTTTCACACATTAAAAAGTCCAATACAGCAAATGAAAGATAAACATCTTATTAATCTACCCATCGTGTCCGATTTCAAAAATGCTTTACAGCGAAAGCACAGCATATGATTATGTTAGATCACCAGCAAGTCAAAAAAACACAGACATTTTTCCAGCCAAAGATAGGAGTCACAAAAAGCAGAAATAGAGAGAAAATTAATCACTAACCTCTGATGATCTTCATCAGATGACACTCATAGGACATCATGTTACGCAATACATGTATGTTTTGTTCGATAATGTGCATATTTATATCCAAAAATCTCAGTTTACATTGGCACCATGTTCAGAAATGCCTCCAAAATATCCGGAGAAATTGCAGAGAGCCACATCATATAAATCAAATCAAATCAAGTTTATTTTATATAGCCCTTAGTACATCAGCTAATATCTCGAAGTGCTGTACAGAAACCCAGCCTAAAACCCCAAACAGCAGGCAATGCAGGTGAAGAAGCACGGTGGCTAGGAAAAACTCCCTAGAAAGGCCAAAACCTAGGAAGAAACCTAGAGAGGAACCAGGCTATGAGGGGTGGCCAGTCCTCTTCTGGCTGTGCCGGGTGGAGATTATAACAGAACTATGCCAAGATGTTCAAAATGTTCATAAGTGACAAGCATGGTCAAATAATAATCAGGAATAAATGTCAGTTGGCTTTTCATAGCCGATCATTAAGACTTGAAAACAGCAGGTCTGGGACAGGTGGCGGTTCCATAACCGAAGGCAGAACAGTTGAAACTGGAATAACAGCAAGGCCAGGTGGACTGGGGACAGCAAGGAGTCATCATGCCCAGTAGTCCTGACGTATGGTCCTAGGGCTCAGGTCCTCCGAGAGAGAGAAAGAAAGAGAGAACGAGAGAATTAGAGAGAGCATACTTAAATTCACACAGGACACTGGATAAGACAGGAGAAGTACTCCAGGTATAACCAACTGACCCTAGCCCCGGACACATAAACTACTGCAGCATAAATACTGGAGGCTGAGACAGGAGGGGTCAGGAGATACTGTGGCCCCATCCGATGATACCCCCGGACAGGGCCAAACAGGAAGGATATAACCCCACCCACTTTGCCAAAGCACAGCCCCCGCACCACTAGAGGGATATCTTCAACCACCAACTTACAACCCTGAGACAAGGCCGAGTATAGCCCACAAAGATCTCCACCACAGCACAAACCAAGGGGGGGCGCCAACCCAGACAGGAAGATCACGTCAGTAACTCAACCCACTCAAGTGACGCACCCCTCCTAGGGACGGCATGAAAGAGCACCAGTAAGCCAGTGACTCAGCCCCTGTAATAGGGTTAGAGGCAGAGAATCCCAGTGGAGAGAGGGGAACCGGCCAGGCAGAGACAGCAAGGGCGGTTCGTTGCTCCAGAGCCTTTCCGTTCACCTTCACACTCCTGGGCCAGACTACACTCAATCATATGACCTACTGAAGAGATAAGTCTTCTGTAAAGACTTAAAGGTTGAGACCGAGTCTGCGTCTCTCACATGGGTAGGCAGACCGTTCCATAAAAATGGAGATCTATAGGAGAAAGCCCTGCCTCCTGCTGTTTGCTTAGAAATTCTAGGGACAATTAGGAGGCCTGCGTCTTGTGACCATAGCGTACGTATAGGTATGTACGGCAGGACCAACTCGGAAAGATAGGTAGGAGCAAGCCCATGTAACGCTTTATAGGTTAACAGTAAAACCTTGAAATCAGCCTTTGCCTTAACAGGAAGCCAGTGTAGGGAAGCTAGCACTGGAGTAATATGATCAAATTTCTTGGTTCTAGTCAGGATTCTAGCAGCCGTATTTAGCACTATCTGGAGTTTATTTGGTGCTTTATCCGGGTAGCCGGAAAGTAGAGCATTGCAGTAGTCTAGCCTAGAAGTAACAAATGCATGGATTAATTTTTCTGCATCATTTTTGGACAGAAAATGTCTGATTTTTGCAATGTTACGTAGATGGAAAAAAGCTGTCCTTGAAACAGTCTTGATATGTTCGTGAAAAGAGAGATCAGGGTCAAGAGTAACGCCGAGGTCCTTCACAGTTTTATTTGAGACGACTTTACAACCATCAAGATTAATTGTCAGATTTAACAGAAGATCTCTTTGTTTCTTGGGACCTAGAACAAGCATCTCTGTTTTGTCCGAGTTTAAAAGTAGAAAGTTTTCAGCCATCCACTTCCTTATGTCTGAAACACAGGCTTCTAGCGAGGGCAATTTTGGGGCTTCACCATGTTTCATTGAAATGTACAGCTGTGTGTCATCCGCATAGCAGTGAAAGTTAACACTATGTTTTCGAATAACATCCCCAAGGGGTAAAATATATAGTGAAAACAATAGTGGTCCTAAAACGGAACCTTGAGGAACACCGAAATGTACAGTTGATTTGTCAGAGGACAAACCATTCACAGAGACAAACTGATATCTTTCCGACAGGTAAGATCTAAACCAGGCCAGAACTTGTCCGTGTAGACCAATTTGGGTTTCCAGTCTCTCCAAAAGAATGTGGTGATCGATGGTGTCAAAGGCAGCACTAAGGTCTAGTAGCACGAGGACAGATGCAGAGCCTCGGTCTAACGCCATTAAAAGGTCATTTACCACCTTCACAAGTGCAGTCTCAGTGCTAAACCAGACTGAAGCATTTCGTACACATTGTTTGTCTTCAGGAAGGCAGTGAGTTGCTGCGCAACAGCTTTTTCTAAAATTTTTGAGAGGAATGGAAGATTCGATATAGGCCGATTAGTTTTTTTATATTTTCCGGGTCAAGGTTTGGCTTTTTCAAGAGAGGCTTTATTACTGCCACTTTTAGTGAGTTTGGTACACATGCGGTGGATAGAGAGCTGTTTATTATGTTCAACATAGGAGGGCCAAGCACAGGAAGCAGCTCTTTCAGTAGTTTAGTAGAAATAGGATCCAGTATGCAGCTTGAAGGTTTAGAGGCCATGATTATTTTCATCATTGTGTCAAGAGATATAGTACTAAAACACTTAAGTGTCTCTCCCGATCCCAGGCCCTGGCAGAGCTGTGCAGATCCAGGACAGCTAAGCCCTGGAGGAATACGCAGATTCAAAGAGGAGTCCGTAATTTGCTTTCTAATGGTCATTATCTTTTCCTCAAAGAAGTTCATGAATTTATTACTGCTGAAGTGAAAGCCATCCTCTCTTGGGGAATGCTGCTTTTTAGATAGCTTTGCAACAGTATCAAAAATAAATTTTGGATTGTTCTTATTTTCCTCAATTAAGTTGGAAAAGTAGGATGATCGAGCAGCAGTGAGGGCTCTTCGGTACTGCACGGTACTGTCTTTCCAAGCTAGTCGGAAGACTTAAAGTTTGGTGTGGCGCCATTTCCGTTCCAATTTTCTGGAAGCTTGCTTCAAAGCTCGGGTATTTTCTGTATACCAGGGAGCTAGTTTCTTATGACAAATGTTTTTAGTTTTTAGGGGTGCAACTGCATCTAGGGTATTGCACAAGGTTAAATTGAGTTCCTCAGTTAGGTGGTTAACTGATTTTTGTCCTCTGACGTCCTTGGGTAGGCAGAAGGCGTCTGGAAGGGCATCAAGGAATCTTTGTGTTGTCTGAGAATTTATAGCACGACTTTTGATGCTCCTTGGTTGGGGTCTGAGCAGATTATTTGTTGCGATTGCAAACGTAATAAAATGGTGGTCCGATAGTCCAGGATTATGAGGAAAAACATTAAGATCTACAACATTTATTCCATGGGACAAAACTAGGTCCAGAGTATGACTGTGGCAGTGAGTAGGTCCAGAGACATGTTGGACAAAACCCACTGAGTCGATGATGGCTCCGAAAGACTTTTGGAGTGGGTCTGTGGACTTCTCCACATGAATATTAAAATCACCAAAAATTAGAATATGATCTGCTATGACTACAAGGTCTGATAGGAATTCAGGGAACTCAGAGAGGAATGCTGTATATGGCCCAGGAGGCCTGTAAACAGTAGCTATAAAAAGTGATTGAGTAGGCTGCATAGATTTCATGACTAGAAGCTCAAAAGACGAAAACGTCATTTTCTTTTTTGTAAATTGAAATTTGATATCGTAAATGTTAGCAACACCTCCGCCTTTGCGGGATGCACGGGGGATTCGCGGGATGCACGGGGGATATGGTCATATAACAGAAATACTCTGAAAATCACATTTACACAAGCATCGTTGATCATTTCCAAACTGATTGCAGATTTTCCTGACAAGGTTGCCAGTCTGGCATCCTCAACCATAGTGCCGTTTAGGCACACGCCCCCTATCAGAGGAGGTCGGTATGTGGCTGGTGAATCACCCAAGCCACACAGGAAAACCTCATGTTCGGTTAAGTTCCGAGTTGAACTCACCTTGTCATTTGTCACCAATGGCGAAGTCATAACCAAGTTCACCGGGTTTGTGGCAGATGCTGACGTCGAACACACGCCGTTGCGCAATGTATGACAGGTAGCCTTGGAAGAATGCGGGGAAGTCAACGGAGTTGGCATACATATTTGTCACCAGATTTGGTTGGTTTTCCAATCCATTAGTGGTACCAAACGGTCAATTAAATCTATCCCAATAAGCATCCGTTCGATGTCGATGGTAATCGCTTTCGAAGTTGAGTTTAAGTAGGAGACACTTGAATAGTGGCGAGGTAGCTTCGGTGAAACCCCTAAGCTTCGTGTCGCAACGTTCCGTTTTCAACCAACGGTTTGTTGGGTCCACTGCCCCTTTTAGTTCATCCAGCAAGGTTTCGGATATGAGTGAAATTGTCAAACCCGAATCTATGAGAGCGTGACAGGTCAAACAGTCCTCCAGGACTGTTCTAAGGTATGGCCTGTTCGAGTTGGGTTTTCTCATCATATCCCCAACATAATGGAGTGGGTTGGGAGTACCGAGCGGTTTGTAATCTGTGTCGATTTCCAAGACGGATAACTCACCTATGTGACCCAGTGGGTCCTCTATCGGAATGTGAGAGGAATCATCTGTTGCAAAGCTGCTTATCTAGAACGAGTGGTCCCTGGACAGGGATTGGAGTGGGGGCGGGGGTATTGGAAATGTTGACGTCCTCTCGAATTGCGTTAGTTTCGGCTGACTTGGTTCCCAACAATTTTACGCCTAGTTATGTTGTCCTCTTTCTCAAATTTCTTACGATGCAGTACATCTCTTATCAGAGTTTCTATATCATTTCGCTTAGGGTTTAGATCATTGTTGAACACTTTGTTGCGCTTGTTACTCTTGTGTCCTGACCCTTTGTGAGGGTTAGGCGCAGGGACATATCGGCCAAGTTGATCTCTACGGGACCTGTTCGATTGGGGACGTTCATCATAGCTATTGCTACTGCAGTGGTTGTCAGTGTGGTGGTTACTTGGTTGCCACCCCCTTTGATCGTCATCTTTTACCGCACCTGTCCCTAATGCTGCACCTTCTAATTGGAGTGATGGTTCCCGCCTAAGCTCGAAAGTCGAGGTGTCCGGGCTCTTAGCCCGGCTTGCTTTTAATGCTTCAAAAGCGGTGCTTACAAGCTCTCAGAGCGTCGAGATTGGCAACCCAATGTGGGCAGTAGGGCCCAAGTAGTTGATGAAGTAGATGTTTGACAGAAACAGTTGTTTGAATGGTAATAGGTCTTCCATTCCCGTTTCAGTGAGCATGCCAAAGTAAGCTGAAAAAAGCAGGTGATAGTAGGTCTGTGGGTGTTCATTTTGAGCTTGTCTGATATTGTTAGCCAACGAGCTGTCGTGTTTGCGAGTCGCAGAACCACTGAATTCTATTTTCAAAACCGTGGCAAGTTTAGCGTAGTCGTGCAGGATTTCGCCACAATTTCTCTGTATATAATGGCCCATAACTTTAACACTAGCAGAGATCCTGGAACTGATATACCCTTACAGTATATTATATTCAACAATATATACAAAAATCAACATTTATATTTTCAATATTAATGTAAGAAATGTTTGAATGAAATCCGAATACTACTCATATTACAGAGCAAGTGGTAAAGATTCATGACACCCATTGTTGATTTGTAGCCTGTAGCATCTAATGATGAAACATTATGGAGTCTTGAAGGAGGACTGTAGCATCTAATGATTATACATTATGGGGTCTTGAAGGAGGACTGTAGCATCTAATGATGAAACATTATGGAGTCTTGAAGGAGGACTGTAGCATCTAATGATGAAACATTATGGAGTCTTGGAGGAGGACTGTAGCATCTAATGATGAAACATTATGGAGTCTTAAAACTTCTTATGGCTAGTGGAACCCCTCGACAACATTCCGCTGAAAAGGCAGAGCGCTAAATTCAAAAATATTTTTTAGAAATATGTAACTTTGATGCATTCACAAGTGCAATACACCAAATTAAAGCTTAACTTCTTGTTAATCTACCCATCGTGTCCGATTTCAAAAAAAGCTTTACAGCGAAAGCACACCATATAATTATGTTAGGTCAGAGCCTAGTCACAAAAACACACACAGCCATTTTCCAGCCAAAGAGAGGAGTCACAAAAAGCAGAAATATAGATTAAATTAAATTTATCACTAACCTTTGATGATCTTCATAAAATGGCACTTATAGGACTTCATGTTACACAATACATGTATGTTTTGTTCGATAAAGTTCATATTTATATCCAAAAATCTCAGTTTACATTGGCGCTTTATGGTCAGTAATGTTGAGCATCGAAAACATCCGGCAAATTTTGAGGCACATCAATTTACAGAAATCCTCATAATAAACATGTAAAAGTTGATAAAAGATACAAGTATTATGCACAGAATTATAGATATACTTTTCCTTAATGCAACCGCTGTGTCAGATTTCAAAAAAGCTTTACGGAAAAAGCAAACCATGCAATAATCCGAGTACGGCGCTCAGACACAAGCCATGCAGATACCCGCCATGTTGTTGAGTCAGAAATAGCGTTTTAAATATTCACCTACCTTTGATGATCTTCAGAATGCACTCCCAGGAATCCCAGTTCAACAATAAATGTTTGTTTTGTTCGATAAAGTCCAACATTTATGTCCAAATACCTCCTTTTGTTAGCGCGTTTGGTAAACAAATCCAAGCTCACGAGGCGCGGGCAAGTCCAGGCGAAAGTTCCGATGAAAAGTTCAAAAATGTATGTTACAGTTCGTAGAAACATGTCAAACGATGTATAGAATCAATCTTTAGGCTGTTTTTAACATAAATCTTCAATAATGTTCCAACCAGCGAATTCCTTTGTCTTAAGAATTGCAATGGAACGCAGGTCGCTCTCACGTGTAGGCGCATGACCAGCTCATGCCACTCTGGCAGACCTCTGGTTGAAACAGCTCTCATTCCCCCCTCCTTCACAGTAGAAGCCTCAAACAATGTTCTAAGACTGTTGACATCTCGTGGAAGCCTTAGGAAGTGCAATATGACCCCATAGACACTGTACATTCGAAAGGCAATGAGTTGAAAACTACAAACCTCAGATTTCCCACTTCCTGGTTGGATTTTTCTCAGGTTTTCGCCTGCCATATGAGTTCTGTTATACTCACAGACATCATTCAAACAGTTTTAGAAACTTCAGAGTGTTTTCCATCCAATAATACTAATAATATGCATATCTTATCTTCTGAAGATGAGTAGCTGGCAGTTTAATTTGGATATGCTTTTCATCCAAACGTGAAATTGCTGCCCCCTATCCTAGAGAAGTTTTTAACGAATGCACTGTGTGTGTATACTGAACCAAAATATAAACAACAATTTACAGTTTATATGAGTCAGTGATTGTAAATAAATAAACGAGGCCCTGATCTATGGACTTTACATAACTGGGCAGGGGCACAGCCATTGGTAAGCCCTGGAGTGCATACACCCACCCATTGCGGAGCCAGGCCCAGCCAATCAGAATTAGTTTTTCCCCACAAAAGGGCTTCATTTCAAAGAGAAATACAACTCTGGTGGCTGGTCTCAGACAATGTGGAGGTCCTGGGCTGGCGTCGTTATATGTGGTCTGTGGTTGTGAGGCCAGTTGGATGTACTGCCAAATTCTCTAAAATGACGTTGGAGGCGGCTTCTGGTAGAGATTTTAACATTCAATTATCTGGTAACAGCTCCAGTGGATATTCCTGCAGTCAGCATGCCAATTGCACGCTCCCTCAAAACTTGAGACATCTGTGGCATTGTGTTGTGTGACAGAACTGCACATTTTAGTGGCCTTTTATTCTCCCCAGCACAAGGTGCACTTGTGTAATGATCATGCTGTTTAATCAGCTTGATATGCCACACCTGTCAGGTGGATGGATTATCTTGGCAAAGAATAAATGTTAACTAACAGGGATGTAAAAAATTCTGCAATCTTTTTTTTCAGCTCATGAAACATCCAACACTTTACATGTTGCGTTTATATTTTTGTTTATTGTAGTTACTCTCAGTTTTAGGAACATCTTCCCAAATACACTGCTCAAAAAAATAAAGGGAACACTTAAACAACACAATGTAACTTCAAGTCAATCACACTTCTGTGAAATCAAACTGTCCACTTAGGAAGCAACACTGATTGACAATAAATTTCACATGCTGTTGTGCAAATGAAATAGACAAAAGGTGGAAATTATAGGCAATTAGTAAGACACCCCCAAAAAAGGAATGGTTCTGCAGGTGGTGACCACACACCACTTCTCAGTTCCTATGCTTCCTGGCTGATGTTTTGGTCACTTTTGAATGCTGGCGGTGCTTTCACTCTAGTGGTAGCATGAGACGGAGTCTACAACCCACACAAGTGGCTCAGGTATTGCAGTTCATCCAGGATGGCACATCAATGCGAACTGTGGCAAAAAGGTTTGTTGTGTCTGTCAGCGTAGTGTCCAGAGCATGGAGGCGCTACCAGGAGACAGGCCAGTACATCAGGAGACGTGGAGGAGGCCGTAGGAGGGCAACAACCCAGCAGCAGGACCGCTACCTCCGCCGTGTCCTTTGTCCAGAATAGTTGTTGTTTTGATCTGGAACGGCAAATATCCCTCTTCATTTAGCATGGGCACTTGCCAAGTGACACGGATTACTCCAACGTCAACAAAGTTAGAAAACGGAACAGGGCAAAACTCCCGAAAAAGTTTCAATAATCTGATTAAACTATATTGAAAAAACATACGTTACGAGGATATGGTGACATGTATCAAATCAAATCTAAGACGGAGATGTTCGTCTTTCATAACGACAGCTAAACAGAAGCCATATCAATGTCCTCTTTCGCGCGCTCCAGAAACAGGAAATGGACGGTCACGTCAAACAAAGACCTTTTATTCCACCTCTGACCAAGATAGACACGAAAATTCTTCTCTCACCGCATCTTGACAACCAGGGGAAGGCGTAGGAAGTGTTTGTGACTCCTACGTCACACGCCCATGTATAGGCATGCAGTTGAACAGAGCATAGATTTCTGACATTTCACTTCCTGGTCAGGAAAAATGCTGCAGAAGGATTTCTGTTTCACTCAGAGAAATAATTCAAACGTTTTTAGAAACTAGAGAGTGTTTTCTATCCAATTGTAATAATAATATGCATATTGTACAAGCAAGATTTGAGTACGACGCCGTTTGAAATGGGCACATATTATCTGGCTACTCAATACGCCCCCTGCAGCCATAAGAAGTTTTTAAGGAAGTGTGTACAATTGTGGCCAAAAGTTTTGAGAATGACACAAATATGAATTTTCAGTCTGCTGCCTCAGTTTGTATGATGGCAATTTGCATATACTCCAGAATGTTATGAAGAGTGATCAGATGAATTGTAATTAATTGCAAAGTCCCTCTTTGTCATGCAAATGAACTGAATCCCCCCCCAAAACTGGAAGCTTCAAAAGGATGGTGGTGCTTGGAATCATTGTTCTTCCTCTGTCACCCATGGTTACCTGCAAGGAAACACGTGCCGTCATCATTGCTTTGCACAAAAAAGACTTCACAGGCAAGGATATTGCTGCCAGTAAGATTGCACCTAAATCAACCTTTTATCGGAACATCGATAACTTCAAGGAGAGCGGTTCAATTGTTGTGAAGAAGGCTTCAGAGCGGTTTAATTGTTGTGAAGAAGGCTTCAGAGCGGTTTAATTGTTGTGAAGAAGGCTTCAGGGCACCCAAGAAAGTCCAACAAGCGCCAGGACCGTCTCCTAAAGTTGATTCAGCTGCGGGATCGGGGCACCACCAGTACAGAGCTTGCTCAGGAATAGCAGCAGGCAGGTGTGAGTGCATCTGCACACAAACTGATATTCTGCAAAGGGTACAGGGATTGGACTGCTGAGGACTGGGGTAAAGTCATTTTCTCTGATGAATCCCATTTTCGAATGTTTGGGGCATCTGGAAAAAAGCTTGTCTGGAGAAGACAAGGTGAGCGCTTCCATCAGTCCTGTATCTTGCCAACGGTAAAGCATCCTGAGACTATGTGTGGGGTTGCTTTTCAGCCAAGGGTGTGGGCTCACTCACAATGTTGCCTAAGAACACAGCCATGAATAAGGAATGGTACCAACACATCCTCCGAGAGCAACTTCTCCCAACCATCCAGGAACAGTTCGGTGACAAACAATTCCTTTTCCAGCATGAAGGAGCACCTTGCCATAAGGCAAACGTGATAAGTGGCTTGGGGAACAAAACATCAATATTTTGGGTCCAGGGCCAGGAATCTCCCCAGACCTTAATCCCATTGAGAACTTGTGGTCAATCCTCAAGAGGCGGTTGGACAAACAAAACCCCACAAATTCTGACAAACTCCAAGCATTGATTATGCAAGAATGGGCTGCCATCACAGGATGTGGCCCAGAAGTTAATTGACACCAGGGTGGATTGCAGAGGTATTGCAAAAGAAGGGTCAACACTGCAAATAATGACTCTTTGCATCAACTTCATGTCATTGCCAATAAAAGCCTTTGACACTTATGAAATGCTTGTAATTATACTTCAGTATTTCATAGTAACATCTGACAAAAATATCTGAAGACACTGAATCAGCAAACTTTGTGGAAATTAATATTTGTGTCATTCTCAAAACTTTTGGCCACAACTGTAGCTCGCATTCTGTATCATACAGCTATGAAAGTTATATATTTAGAACCACCTGCTCGATTGGAATTAAGCGACGTCTGTGTCTTGAGTGTCCAAGAACGGTTTAGTTTTTTGTGTTCTGACTTGTAAAACAGAATGAATAAAAAAGTAATGTAAACATTATCAGTAATTACCAGGAAACTACAACATTTGTTTTAAAATCACACCAAGATTGCTAAAACTGGCCTTAGGTTATTGAGCGATCTGATTAGGATTTACCCTCGTAGCAAGGCCTATTTATCATGTGGAGGTTTCATTCAGGTCTCTTTTTTTAAAAACACACTGTCTTTAGCAGGAGAAAGTCCAGACTCGGAGGATCCAGAGCCAGGGACGTCCAAACCAACAAGAAGACACCAGTGTTCCCACTGTGGCAAGTGTTTTAAACAGTTAGGGAACCTGAAAGAACACGAGAGAATACACACAGGGGAGAAGCCTTACCACTGCTCCCAGTGTGGCAAGTGGTTTAAACAGTTAGGGAATCTGAAAGAACACGAGAGAATACACACAGGTGAGAAGCCTTACCACTGCTCCCAGTGTGGAAAGGGTTTCGGCCAGCCGGCCCATCTGAAACGGCATGAGAGAATACACACAGGGGAGAAGCCTTACCACTGCTCCCAGTGCGGAAAGAGTTGTAACGATTTAGGGAACCTGAAAAAACACGAGAGAATACACACAGGGGAGAAGCCTTACCACTGCTCCCAGTGCGGAAAGAGTTTTAGCGATTTAGGGAACCTGAAAAAACACGAGAGAATACACACAGGGGAGAAGCCGTACCACTGCTCCCAGTGTGGCAAGTGTTTTAAACAGTTAGGGAATCTGAAAGAACACGAGAGAATACACACAGGGGAGAATTCTTACCACTGCTCCCAGTGTGGCAAGTGTTTTAAACAGTTAGGGAATTTGAAAGAACACGAGAGAATACACACAGGGGAGAATTCTTACCACTGCTCGCAGTGTGGAAAGAGTTTTAACCGGTCAGGGAATCTGAAAAAACATGAGAGAATACACACAGGGGAGAAGCCTTACCACTGCTCCCAGTGTGGCAAGTGTTTTAAACAGTTAGGGAATTTGAAAGAACACGAGAGAATACACACAGGTGAGAAGCCTTACCACTGCTCCCAGTGTTTAAAGGGTTTCAGCCAGCTGGCGAATCTGAAACGGCATGAGAGAATACACACAGGGGAGAAGCCTTACCACTGCTCCTTGTGTGGAACGAGTTTTAACGATTTAGGGAACCTGAAAAAACATGAGAGAATACACACAGGGCAGAAGCCTTACCACTGCTCTCAGTGTGGAAAGTTTTTCGGCCGGTCAGGGGATCTGAAAAAACATGAGAGAATACACACAGGGAGAAGCCTTACCGCTGCTCCCAATGTGGAATGAGTTTCAACCAGCCGGGGGAGCTGAAATGGCATGAGAGAATACGTCCTTTTTTAAACTCTGACACTGTGTGTGTGTTTATCTGTGTGTCATTCCTCCAGCACTGCAGATAATCAAGTGATATTTGGATGTGATGCATTTGTTCCGTTGTTTACATTTGCAATGTTGGCCCACTGATGATTTAATGAAATGAAAATGTTCACAGACTCTGTAATGCAAAATGTTAATTGTATGTGTCCACATATCTGAGTATGTGACTTGTGGTGGATGAATCAGAATTAGTTGGGTAACATAGATAATTAAGATGTCTTATCTGCATAATATGCTGATGTGATATACTTGTTATTAGAATGTATCCCTTCGGACTCTGGTGTTGGCAGTTGCACTTCTTCCCTCAGCTGGGGCTCAGTCACCTGGGGCCCAGAGAGGGGAGAGGTCAGGCTTGTCTTTCCTTTGGCATTGGGGGGAGGTGTATGGCAGTGTCTGGAAGCATTGTATGTCCTCTCTGATGTTGCACTTATCCTGGGATAGTGTATGACCTAGAGGCTCACTCCCCTCAGTGAGCTTGTCCAGGAGTGGGGTCAATAAGGGGTTTTACTTGAGATGGGAGAATATAGAGTTGACAATTGAGTTATGCCATTGGATGAGTTTGTGTTTTTGTGCTATGAAGTACCAGGAACGAGATTAGAACCTCGTCTTAGGGACCAAACTGAATGATAAATTATAGCGAATGCTATCTGGCTACGGGATACTCCTTTCTCATTATAAAGTCTCACTTTGTGAACTGTTCCTAATATCTGTGGTTTGTTATGTCGACTAGGGGGTGGATCTTTGCTATAAAAGATCTCAGTAGCCATTGTGTTGCCACTCTCAACGGTTCATTAGACATAGTGAATTGTTGAAAGTCATTGCAAAGATCTTATTATTAAAGATGTAGGTTAAGTATAACTCTGATTAGTGTGTGAAGTTTGTCTCTCATTTGGTAATACAGAAATTAACCACCACAGACTAACCTTGTGAAACTGACCTATTATAATCTCCTGTTCTTGGGAGTATCATTCTGCATTTCAAACCAGCTGCACCTGCATCCTTGTATGAATAATATCCCGCCCAGGAACAGGAAACTAAAAAGGTATGTGCCCATCACCTAATGCTTCAGGAATTCAAACTGTCTACACTGCGCTGTGTAACTCTGTTATTCTCTCTGAGCTCAGAAATAAAGAATCTTGGTTTGACTTGGACTCCAGCAGATCCTTATTTTATAATATCCACCACAACTCTCCCACAGATTGCTGTTTATCATTGTCTCAGTGAAGAGTTCTTCGTTTTACTTTCCTGGGGGCATTTACAAGCCTCCCACTGGTTGAATAAACGTTGTTTCCACGTCATTTCAACAAAACAAATCCATGTGATGATGTTTGATCAATGTGGGAAACTGATTGTATTTGTAAAAAGCCATGAACATCAGGTATTTTTTATTTTTCACCGAACTGGCAACCCAAATCCAATGACAGGTGAAATTTTGTGTTGATTTGATGTTGAATTCACTTTAGTTGACAACTCAAAGAAATGTAAAGAGAAACTAGACATTCAACACATCTGTGCCCAGTGGGCTGGTTTGAATACATGGCAGTTGTTGGATCAATATCCACCTTAGTAGCTAAGTTTCCATGCAATTTACTACAGACTTTCATGTGAATATTCTCAAATCTGCATAAAACAATATACACATTTTCCCATCAGAAATGTTTGCATCAACCAGACTTATTGTGGATAAAAGGCTTTGCGTTATGACGTAGTGCACAAGAAAAATAACGTTTGCTGTTAAATTCCCATGTACCGAATGAAAAATACAAGTTAAATTGGTTTCCATCACATTTTCAACTCCACTGATGGTTTTAAAAACTTGTGTGAAATAGGAAACGTGCTCTTGTCCCGTGTTCTGTAGCCTGCAGCTCACATATACAGTGCTGGTAGGCTACCTATATGATGAAATTGTTATGAATGAGAGCGATATTATTGTATTTGTCAAATGGCAACCAAGCATCAATCATCATGTCACCAGAATAAGACCATCAAAATGTATTGGAAAGGAGCATCAAGCTCGTCACATGCAGTTTCACCACCCTGTGAAGTTCATAACTTATTTCATCTGTAGCCTAAAAAACTACATGGTTTCCCAAGTCGTAGAGGGAGGACCACACAACATATCATCACGTGACTCCAAGTTAAAACAGATGTGATGCTTAGTATATAAATATTTGTGGATAAATGAGTTTCCACCGCCATTTCTTGCTCATACATTTTTACTGACACAAAAAGACCCCACCATGTCAAACAAACTAACAAATTGTCTATCTGCATTAATAAAATTGTACAGGCATATCCTGTTTCCATCAGCCCGGTCATTACTTTGGAAATGGTTGGATCAATGTCCACCTTCATGATATGGATGAAGCCTGATTTGGAATGTCTGAGTAGTTCTATCTGATGTCATAATACACCCCTCTGATAATCAAGTGATATTTGGAATGTCTGAGTAGTTCTATATGATGTCATAATACATCCCTCTGATAATCAAGTGATATTTGGAATGTCTGAGTAGTTCTATATGATGTCATAATACATCCCTCTGATAATCAAGTGATATTTGGAATGTCTGAGTAGTTCTATATGATGTCATAATACATCCCTCTGATAATCAAGTGATATTTGGAATGTCTGAGTAGTTCTATATGATGTCATAATACACCCCTCTGATAGTGATACGTTTGCTCCATTGTTTCCATGTCAGTTGGAGGCCCACTTTATGTCTTACATAGTGGGGCTTTAAAAGAATAGTATGGTGACATCTTAGTGTGGCTTGAAATGATTAGGATTATTAATCAAAAACTCCAAAGAAACAATACACTGCGGCTTTGACGTCAAGATGAGAATGGGCTGATGGTTGTTGGTGCTTCTATATAGGTAAGGCTGTCCAATATGAATGTTCAATACACACAATAGGTTGATCGGTAGCCAGTTAGCTAGCTGCTACAGTCCAATATGAATGTTCAATACACACTAGGTTGATCGGTAGCCAGTTAGCTATCAACAAAATCAAAATGGACTCCAGGCCTGGTGGTGGCTGCAGTGCACTACAACCACTGTTTACCAGGGCTTCCTGAGTGAAAAATAATTTGGCTATATAAAGAGGGCACGACAAAACCTATTCCCCCTTTGGCATGGGTCCTCAGATCACAACGCAGGGCCAGACGAATTACCAGGACGTGTACTCCGAGCATGCGCTGACCAACTGGCAAGTGTCTTCACTGACATGTTCAACCTCTCCCTATCTGAGTCTGTAATACCAACATGTTTCAAGCAGACCACCATAGTCCCTGTGCCCAAGAACACCAAGGTAACCTACCTAAATGACTACCGACCCATAGCACTCACGTCTGTAGCCATGAAGTGCTTTGAAAGGCTGATCATCTCTATGGAGATGGGAGAACCTTCCAGAAGGACAACCACCTCTGCAGCACTCTGCCAGTCTGGCCTTTATGGTAGAGTGGCCAGACGGAAGCCACTCCTCAGCACTCTCCCTACGGTGAAGCATGGTGGTTGCAGAATCATGCTGTGAGGATGTTTTTCAGTGGCAGGGACTGGGAGGCAAGTCACAATTGAGGCAAAGATGAACAGAGCAAAGTACAGAGAGATCCTTGATGAAAACCTGCTCCAGAGATCTCAGGACCACAGACTGGAGCGGTATAAAAAATATATGTGTTTAAAAATATACAGTACCAGTCAAAAGTTTGGACACACCTACTCATTCCAGAGATTTTCATTATTTTTACTATTTTCTGCGTTGTAGAATAATAGTGAATACATCAAAACTATGAAATAACATATATGGAATCATGTAGTAACCAAAAAAGTGTTAAAGAATTCAAAATATATTTTATGTTTGAGATTCTTCAAAGTAGCCACCCTTTGCCTTGATGACAGCTTTGCACACTCTTTTTATTTTATTTTTTTATTATTATTATTATTATTGTTATTATTATTTTTTTTATTTTTTTGAGGGGGTGGATCAGCCTAATATTGCGGAAAGAATGTTGCTTCCAATGTAATTGTCTGCATCATTTCCAATCCCCCATATTTTTTGGGGTAAATATATATATATCCATTCACGTATGCATACATATACACATATATACATACACATACCTACATAGACATACATACTTTTTTTTAAAGAGTATACCTTTATTATTATTCCCTGCAAACCCTACCACCGATCCCCCAATTGGAGTAAACTGATAAACATTTCTGTTTTTACCTTCAATTTATACATCTTATACACATTTTACAGACACAGTCTACTTTATAATAGTTCTCAATTGTTTGTTCTTAGTCCTTCCTCTATTTCTGTTGTCCATCCAGTTTGATTTCCACTTGTAACTGTGCTATTTCACAAAAGCTCCGCACCTATACACATTTCACAGATCCCGTATGCCCTACATTGTTTATCTTGTTATTAGTCCCACCCTTCAGCTCCACTCAACCTTTCCCATCTATCTTCCAACATCATCCATTTCGGATTTTTATTTGCCATATATTTTTCAACTGTGCTGTGATGCTTCACAAAAGATTTGAAACTTCCTATTCTCATAGCTTCCACGGATTGTAAATTAAAAATAAACATTTTTGCTAAAATAATTATTATATTATTGATTGATTGACTATGGCTTTTCAAATCCCCCAGTATTGCTATCTGTAGCGTTAGTTCTACGCAAATGTTGCAATTCTTCAACCATTCCTGGACCTGTGACCAAAAACGAGCTACATGCGGACAATACCAAAATAAATGGTCTAATGACTCTGCCTCCTCACAGCAGAATCTACAGAGCTGAGAAGATTGTATCCCCCATATATATAACATTCTATTAGTTGCAAGAATTTTGTACAATAATTTAAATTGAAAAATTCGAAGTTTTGAATCCAGCGTTGTTTTGCGTATCAATTCATAAACCATGTGCCATGGAATGGGTACATCGAAAATCTCTTCCCAACTATTTTGCAATTTATATGGCACAGCTGTAAGTTTTTTGGTCCTTAAATGAAATTGGTATATGTTTTTATTTATCACACTTTTCTTTAACCATTTATGTTCTTTAATATAAGGCCGACATACAAGTTCCTTACTTTTATCCCCTTCCACCTGCCTCTTCCATTTTTGTGGTAATGCTGCAATTAATTGGTTGTAATTTTGGGTAGAGCAGACATTTCCATATGTCTGTGTTAGCTGCATGTGTGACATTACTCCACCAGTCCTATTTATGATATCATTCACAAAAATTATACCTTTTTTAAACATTTCTTCGATAAATACAGTTTTTTTTATCAATTACTATATTTGAATTTAACCACAAGATTTGTTGTACTATTTGTTCCGTCCTTTCAGGTGGATTAAACTGAAATTGCAACCAACTTTCTAAGGCTTGTTTAAAAAATAAAGATATTTTGGAGATTATTTCCTTTTCAAGCAACCGAAAGTGAGCAGGTGTAATCTGAATAAAGGGAAAAAGGCCCTTCTTGAACATAGGATGAGACATTCGTACCAATCTACTAGAGAACCAGTTTGGATTTAAGTATAACTTTTGTATGACTGATGCCTTTAGTGAGAGGTCTAATGCTTTAATATTTAATAATTTCTGCCCTCCGAATTCATATTCGTTATATAAATAGGCCCTTTTAATTTTATCTGGCTTGCCGTTCCAAATAAAATTGAATATTTTTTGTTCATATAATTTAAAAAGCAGGTCACTAGGTGTAGGCAAAACCATAAGCAAATAGGTAAACTGTGATATGATTAAAGAGTTAATCAGGTTGATTTTCCCACAAATAGACAGGTATTTTCCTTTCCATGGTAGCAAGATCTTATCTATTTTTGCTAACTTTCTATAAAAATTTATTGGAGTGAGATCATTTCTTTCTTTTGGGATTTGTATACCGAGTATGTCCACATCACCGTCAGACCATTTAATTGGTAAACTACATGGCAATGTAAAATGTGTATTTTTTAGTGATCCAATACGTAATATGGTACATTTATCATAATTTGGTTTTAATCCTGAGAGGATAGCAAATGTATCTAGATCCTCTAAGAGGCCGTGGAGAGATTCTAGTTGTGGTTTTAAAAGAAAACATGAATCATCAGCGTACAATGACACCTTAGTTTTTAGGTCCTGGATTTCTAATCCCTTAATATTAATGTTTGATCTAATTTTAACAGCTAACATTTCGATGGCAATAATAAATAGATATGCCGATAGTGGACAACCTTGTTTTACTCCTCTAGATAGTTTAAAACTTTCTGAGATGTAGCCATTATTTACTATTTTACACCTAGGGTTACTATACATAATTTTTACCCATTTTATAAGAGATTCCCCAAAATTGAAATATTCTAGGCATTTATATATAAACTCCAGTCGTACTTTATCAAAAGCCTTTTCAAAGTCAGCTATGAAAATCAGGCCTGGTGTCCCCGATATTTCATAGTGTTCTATTGTTTCCAGTACTTGCCTTATATTATCTCCAATGTATCGTCCATGTAAAAAAACCTGTCTGATTAGGATGAATAATATCTGACAAAACTTTTTTTATTCTATGCGCCAAGCATTTTGCTAGGATTTTTGCATCACAACACTGAAGTGTAAGAGGTCTCCAATTTTTTAAATGGACTGGATCTTTATATATACCACTTGGGTCCTGTTTCAGTAATAATGATATCACACCTTCTTGTTGCGTGTCTGATAATCTATCATTTATATAGGAGTGGTTAAAACAAGCTAATAATGGTCCTTTGAGTATATCAAAAAAATGTTTGTATACTTCCACTGGTATGCCATCCAGTCCTGGAGTTTTCCCATCCTTAAAGGCCCCAATTGCATCATGTAGTTCCTCCTCTGTAATTAGGCCTTCACATGAGTCTTTCTGTACAGATGTTAATTTTACATTATTATTAGGGAAAAAATCCATACAATTAGTTTCAGTTAGTGGAGATGGAGGAGCCTGAAACGAAAACATATTCTTAAAGTACTTTACTTCCTCTTCCAAAATATCATTTGGTGAATCATGCGTGACTCCATCATTTGTAACAAGTTTTAATACGTTTTTTTTGGTAGCATTTCTATATTGAAGATTGAAAAAGAATTTGGTGCATTTTTCCCCATATTCCATCCAGTTCGCTTTATTTTTATAATATATTACACTGGATCTTTCTTGAATAAGTTCCTCCATTTCTTTTTGTTTTTCCTCTAACTTATTCTGTGCCTCTATGGTACCGTTTTTATTGTTATCTAACTGTACTGTTAGTCCTTCAATTTCCTTTGTTAATATGGACTCTTTTGATCGAAATTGCTTTTGTTTTATAGATGAGTACTGAATTGCATGGCCTCTAAAGGCACACTTAAAAGTGTCCCATACAATATGGGGATCTGCTGTACCTATGTTATGTCTAAAAAAGTCAGTTATAAATTCTTCTGTCCTAGTTCTAAACAATTTATCATCTAGTAGGCTTTGATTAAATTTCCAATATCCTCGCCCACGTGGAAATTCTGTAAGAGTAATATATATGCCAATTATGTGATGGTCCGACCGCATTCTGTCCCCTATCAAACACTTTTTAACTTTTGGTGCCAGAGAGAATGATATAAGAAAGTAGTCAAGGCGACTAGCTTGATTAAGCCTCCGCCATGTATATCTCACTAGGTCAGGGTATTTAAGTCTCCATATATCCACTAATTCCAATATATCCATGACATTCCTGATTTCCTTAAGTGCCTGAGGGTGATAGTTTGTAGTGTGATTTCCTTTCCGGTCCATAGAGGTATTTAAGACCGTATTAAAATCTCCCACTATAATAATAGAGTCTAGTGTTGCTTGTAGAGTTGATACATTCTTATATATATTGTCAAAGAAGCTTGGATCATCATTATTCGGACCGTATAGGTTAATAAGCCATATATGTTTATTGTCCAATAACATATTTAAAATAATCCATCTACCTTGAGGATCTGTTTGGACAAGTTGCACATTTGGATCAAAGTTATTACTAATTAAAACCATCACCCCTTTTGAATTTCTTTGCCCATGGGAGAAATATATTTTCCCCCCCCCAGTTCTTTTTCCACAAAACTTAATCTAAAACTGTTGAATGGGTTTCCTGTAAACAGTAGATATTATAATCCTTCTCTTTTAGCCAGGTAAATACTGAGGTAAATACTTATACTGATTTAAATCAAATATTGAATTTGGGCTTTACTAATATTGCCCATAGAAATGCATTGATAAACACGTTTTAACCTTTCACGGGTATCTACCCCGGGTCCGGGAGCACCCCCCCCCCCCCCCCCCCACACTGAGTAGAATCGCTAGCATAGCGTCACAATTAAATAGTAGCATCTAAATATCATTAAATCACAAGTCCAAGACACCTAATGAAAGATACAGATCTTGTGAATAAAGCCACCATTTCAGATTTTTTAAATGTTTTACAGGGAAGACAAAATATGTAAATCTATTAGCTAACCACGTTAGCAAAAGACACCATTTTTCTTTGTCCACCATTTTCTCTCTCCACCAGTAGCTATCACCAATTCGGCCAAATAAAGATATTGATAGCCACTAACCAAGAAAAAACCTAATCAGATGACAGTCTGATAACATATTTATGGTATAGGATAGGTTTTGTTAGAAAAATGTGCATATTTCAGGTATAAATCATAGTTTACAATTGCACCCACCATCACAACTCGACTAGAATAAATACACAGAGCAACGTGTATTACCTAATTACTAATCATAAAACATTTCGTAAAAATACACAGCATACACTAATTGAAAGACACAGATCCTGTGAATACAGACAATATTTCAGATTTTCTAAGTGTCTTACAGCGAAAACACAATAAATCGTTATATTAGCATACCACATGTGCAAACATTACCAGAGCATTGATTCTAGCCAAAGAGAGCGATAATGTAAATATCGCCAAAATATATTAATTTTTTCACTAACCTTCTCAGAATTCTTCAGATGACACTCCTGTAACATCATATTACAACATACATATAGAGTTTGTTCGAAAATGTGCATATTTAGCCACCAAAATCATGGTTAGACAATGACAAAAGTAGCCCAGCTGGTCAGAAAATGTCGTGCGCCATATTAGACAGTGATCCAGTCTTATACATAAATACTCATAAACTTGACTAAAAAATACAGGGTGGACAGCGATTGATAGACAATTTAATTCTTAATACAATCGCTGAATTACATTTTTTAAATTATCCTTACTTTTCAATACAGGTTGCGCCAAGCGAAGCTACACCTAACAAAATGGCGGCATAAGCGTTTCACGTTTTTCGACAGAAACACGATTTATCATCATAAATTGTTCTTACTTTGAGCTGTTCTTCCATCAGAATCTTGGGCAATGAATCCTTTCTTGGGTCTAATCGTCTTTTGGTCGAAAGCTGTCCTCTTGCCATGTGGAAATGCCCACTAACGTTCGGCACGAACTGGAAACGTGCCCAGCGGTTCAAAGTGTCTCAGAAAGAAATGCCTCAAAATCGCACTAAACGGATATAAATTGCTATAAAACGGTTCAAATTAACTACCTTATGATGTTGTTAACACCTATAACGAGTAAAAACATGACCGGAGAAATATTACTGGCTAAACAACAGGTTGGAAGGAGGCGAGTCCGACGTCCTTCGTGCGCCAGGCGCAGGCAGCCAAAGAAAGTTACTTCCGGTATTTGGTGATTTATAGAGGCACTGATTGCGCAATCGACTCCATTCAAAGCGTCATCACGTACTGACATCCAGGGGAAGACGTAAGAAGTGTCTGTTTCTCCATAGCATTTACAGGGACCTTTAAACTGACTCCAGATCAGGGGCCAAGATGTCTGAAATCTGACTCCCTATCATGAAAAGTGCTGTAGAAGGAGTTCTGTTTCACTCAGAGACAAAATTCCAACGGCTATAGAAACTAGAGAGTGTTTTCTATCCAATAATTATAATAATATGCATATTGTACGAGCAAGAATTGAGTAGGAAGCCGTTTAATGTGTAGAGCAAATTATGCTAATGCGAAACAGCACCCCCTATATTGACAAGAAGTTTAACTGGAAAAAAATACATATATATATTTTTTAAGTAATAAGGTTTTATCTAGGCGATATATCTAGGCGATATAAGAAAGCTCAGGTAATATTTTATATATTGTTTTACATATATTTAACCCCTTATTTTTTGGGGCACAAAACTACCTCCGTACTTCCATTTGTGTGTATAGGTTACCTTCAAACGAGTTCCGATGAGCAACATAGAGAACACCGTTATGTTGGTGAGTCTCCCCTTTTCCATTTTATTTTGTAGCTCAAACGGTTTGGATGCTACAGACATTTTTTCGTGAGAAGACCCGATATTTGGGATGTCTTATGGTCTGACAAAAACCGCTGTAGCGACCACCTTCCACCGCACAGGCGGAAGGCCGACATTTGCAGATGTGATGGATTGAGACGCAGCCCATGCAACAAAACAGATCTTTATCTTAAACTGATGGATTTGGATGGGGATTTTTTTTTTACTATGTTACTTAGATTGACGCAAAGTGCTTCAATAGACTCTTAAGGATTAACATCACCAGTAGGCTAAGGCTATCACATCCTTATGATATACAGTATCTATTTTCATAAGAGTAACGTGACTGCATTAACATCACCAGTAGCCTAAGGCTATCACATCCTTATGATATACAGTATCTATTTTCATAAGAGTAACGTGACTTCATTAACATCACCAGTAGGCTAAGGCTATCACGTCCTTATGATATACAGTATCTATTTTCATAAGAGTAACGTGACTGCAAGAGACAGGTCGGGAATGTCAGACTGTTTTACGGGACAAATCAACCTTTTTTTTCTAAATTAGTGGTGTTTGAATTTGTTGATAAAATGCAGGACATGATTGTTTGGTTGTGCGGGGACTCTCCGGGACATGTGGTCTCCCTAATTACCTGCCTCACTGACTCTCCCTTGGCCAGGTGAAACGACATCTCTCTCAGAAGCACTTCTCTCCCTGCCTCTCGCTTCAGTAACTCAGCCACTCTTTTACCATCAGATGGTCCGTCAATCTGTAAGTCTCTGCTTTCTTCGCTTTTGATGTGCTGGTTTAGTTTTAGTTGTGTTCTGTGGGCTCCTGCCTGTGCTACTTGGTCTTGAGTTGTTAACAATGTTGGGCTCTCGCTTGCTACTTACTACTTACTGTGGTGGTTGGCTAGCTAGGCTAGTTAGCTGGCTAGGCTAGCAGGTTAAAATAGCTAATGTTAGCTGGCTGGCTAACATAACTGCATGTAACATGATTTGATAACTGGCATTGTGTATTTACAAAACTTTGGATTACTTTAATGCGGCTCAATTTGCTATTAAAGCTGTAAATTAGCGCTAGCTAGGTGTTGATAGCCACTGGCTGACTCATGCAGTGCTGAAGTAGGTAGGTCTGGTAGGGCTAACATTAGCAGGCTAGTTACCTAGCAACCTTGCAAGCTTATCTGTAACCGTCAATTCATAAAGTATTTGCTTGTAAGTTGGCTGAAGATGTTATTGAAACCACTAGTCATGAGTGCACACGATTTGGTTTAATTTGAAGTGATCTATTTGAAGATGTTTCTGTCAGAGTTTACATTGTAGGGAATAGGCTGGCTAGCCGGGTCCTCCATATTACTTCACAGCCTGTAAAAAAAACATTCTGACATGACTTCGGCATTCTTTGGAATTCTGATCGGTTTTATGTACTCTAAAAACAGAAAAGAGAGGTGGAACTTTGCATTGGGACTTGTGATGCTATACTAATGCAGATCCATATGTTACATGTGGTTACATTTAGCTACCTCCACTTTAAGGGAGTTGTATGGCCACATTTAGATGTGAATAAATAACAGACAGAGAAAACAATTTCTATTCTAACAGTATTTGGGTCATTCTTGAGCTCTGGTAATATTTCAGTCCCACTGACTGATTTTGATTATAAATTGAAATGTCCAGTATAATGAATTGAAATAAATATAGAATTAATTTAAACTTTATTATTACAAAATCATATTTTTTAACTGACACCAAGAATTGTTTCATGTCCCCCAGGCGTTTCAATAAATGTTTACTTGGGAAATTAATATTAAAATGTGCACATAATTTAATGCAAACAAAAATTTGTGTTATTTTGTTGAGAAAGTATTTTTTTTAAATAAATGCATGATTATTTATTAAATTTACACAATTTAGCTATGTCCCTCAGTCTACATGTAACGGGTTGTAAATCTGTGACAGGGTTGAGTTATTTACTTTATTTATGAATATTGCATCTAAACAAATTAATAATTGAATATATTATACATTATATATTGTTTATATTCACTTATAAAACATGCTGTAATGTGTTCCATGTGAACAGAAAATATGTTTTATGGCAGGTAGCCTGGTGGTAGGAGAGTTGGGCAAGACTCTTCAGTTGTTCCTTTAAGTTGCTCTGGATCCTAAATTACTCAATGATTATAGTGTATACATGTATATATTCTAAGAATCTTTGATTTAACGTTATTCCATTGAAACATCTAGGGAATGATGGCACCCACATCAGCAGCAGAACGACAAAGGCAGTGTCTAGCACGTCACAATGCTGACCCAGTAAAAAGGGAACAGTACTTTGAGAGGGTGAGATGGAAAAGGAATGTTGATTCAGGGGGAAAAAGGAAAGATAATTGATTTATTAAGTGAGAGAGACCAGCATCAGAAGCATAAACAGTGGAGAACAGCTTACAAAAGAAGCAAGGAGAGGAAAGGAGCACTGAGGAACTTGACCACTAAGTCCACATCATGAACGTTGAAGAGAACGGCGGACAGGTTGGTGGGTAAGGGCCGTGATGTCAGTGATGCACAGGAGCTTTACAAGGCCTCCATCAGACAAACACGTCAGTGAAGCTGTTCTGTGTGAAGAGTGCCGATGTTGAACGTGCGATGGAGATGATGCCAAGACCCATAAAAGCAGTGCCCTCCACCATGAGAATACACCAGGTCATCACCATGGCTCCTGGTGAGCTGATGTCTGGTGATGTCAGTTGCCTTTGTTCAACAACGAAGGACCTAAACTGTACATGCTTTAATCACACACAGCACTTCAGTTTCATTCAGAAGGTCTTGGTTGCTCCAGAACAGCCAGCCAATGAGGAAAATCGTTTTTTATCCAGGCATCATCCTCGGACGAATGAAGTTAGTGTATAAGTGAAATATATACATCGCATAGGACCAAACAGATTTTTCTGGAATTCTCGAGACGACTTCCACTAGTGTCAGTTTGATGAAGTCCTTGAGATGATTCCAGTCCTTGAGTCCTTGAGATGACCTCCCTACTCTTCTACATTTGCACACACTGTCATAGATTTTTCTATTGTGTTATTGACTGCACATTTGTTTATGTGTAACTCTGTGTTGTTGTTTTTGTCGGACTGCTTTGCTTTATCTTGGCAAGGTCACGGTTGTAAATGAGAACTTGTTCTCAACTGGCCTACCTGGTTAAATAAAGGTCAAATAAAAAAATACCTTCATGAGGTTCTATAGTAGCAAGGATCTGACACCTCCGGAGGGCTTGATGGCTCAATCCACCAGAGGTATGGCTACAACATAGGCATTGTTCAAAGGCATCTCTGTTCAAGAGATCTGTAATGCAGCATGTTGTGGTGATGTACCTCCATGAGGTTCTACTGACTGGACATCACTAGACATACGGTGAGTAGAGTGGGGACCTCTGAGGGATGATCCTGTCTAGACTTGGCATCAGAGAGTATATGAGCTCTATGGTAGTTGGTAGTTGACTAGGTTACCTTTCACACATGGAAGACAAACGTACTTAGATGTGAAGTCGGGAGAGACTATGGCCCTTATATAGGAAGTGAAGTCATCTGCTATTAGCTGTTGCTTGACAGACGTTGTTTGATTGGATCTCCCTAGACTCCGCCCCTAACGAGGCTTATAATATCATAGAACAGAGGTTACGTTAGGTAACCTTAAGTTACATGTCCTACTATGCTAATTTCTCTGTATTAAATGGCCCATAACTTTAACACTAGCAGAGATCCTGGAACTAATATACCCTTAAAGTATATTATGTTCAACAATATATATAAAAAATCGAAACATTTATATTTTCAATATTTATATTTTCTATATTAATAAATTCATGTAAGAAATGTATGAATGAAATCAAAATACAAATAAAACAATTTTTTAAGTGTCAACCTTACAGTGGAATGCTTACTTACAAGCCCTTAACCAACAATGCAGTTTTAAGAAAAATAAGTGTTATATAAAAAATACAAATAATTAATATTAAAGAGCAGCAGCAAAATAACAGTAGCGAGGCTGTATACAGGTATTACCGGTACAGAGTCAATGTGGAGGCTGTATACAGGAGGTACCGATACAGAGTCAATATGGAGGCTGTATACAGGTATTACCGGTACAGAGTCAATGTGGAGGCTGTATACAGGTATTACCGGTACTGAGTCAATGTGGAGGCTGTATACAGGGGGTACCGGTACAGGGTCAATATGGAGGCTGTATACAGGGGGTACCGGTACAGGGTCAATGTGGAGGCTATATACAGATATTATCGGTACAGAGTCAATGTGGAGGCTGTATACAGGGGGTACCGGTACAAAGTCAATGTGGAGGCTATATACAGGTATTACCGGTACAGCGTCAATGTGGAGGCTATATACAGGAGGTACCGGTACAGCGTCAATGTGCGGGGGCACAGGTGAGTCGAGGAAAAATACTACTCCTATTACAGAGCAAGTGGTAAAGATTTAAATTGACACTCATAGTTGGAGGACTTTAGCATCTAATGATGAAACATGTAGAATCTCCACAGAGGAGCTCTGTCATGATTGTAGCAGGTTTACTAACGCGTTACTTATATTAGCTGTGTTGACTATGACGTTACTTTAGCTAATATGGTGACAACGATGCTGTGTGTAGCAGTTATGAAATGGTTTGGTTTGGAAAGGTTTTTTCTCCTGGTCACCTACAGCTGACGTCCACAAGCGAAGGGAAAAGGTGAGCGAATTGATGTGAGAGGAAATACAACGTGGCAGTTGTGAAAGTGAACTGTGTTTACGCGTCATCAATCCAGGAATAGGGGAAATGTTAGTATCATGTAGTATCATGTAGTAGCCTAAACCTATTGCTGTTACATTGAACAGGTTGAATGAAATATGAATGACAGTCATCTAATATGCTGTAATAGAATTAAGGCCATGAATAAACAAATCGTCCTGCCTCAACTTAAAAGGCACTGTTAGGATGACCGCCACTGTTTGGATGGTAGGCCTTTCTTGGGAAACTGTTGAGCTGTAAAAACCCAGCAACTTTGCAGTTATTGACACAACCCGATGAGCCTGGCACCTACTACCATACCCCGTTCAAAGACACTTAAATATGTTGTCTTCCTCATTCACCCTCTGAATGGCACACATGCACAACCAATGTCTCATGTCTCAAGGCTTAAAATTCCTTATTTAACCTGACTCCCCCCTTCATCTACACTGATTGAAGTGGATTTAACTAGTGACATTAATAAGGGATCATAGCTTTAGCCTGGATTCACCTGGTCAGTCTGTGTCATGGAAGGAGCAGGTGTTCTTAGTGTTTTGTCTACCCAGTGTATAGCACTACAGATAATCTACAGATAATAAGTGCTATTTGCATGTGATGCATTTGCTCTATTGTTTACAGTATGATTTGTATCTTATAGAGAGTGGCTTTAAGGTAAAAGTACCGTCACATCTAGATAAAAACGAATGTGAAAATAAACAGAGCAAATCTGTATTAAAACACTACCTATTCATAGATGTATTTATTCATCATCTACATATTCATATTAAGCTTCTACGTCTGTGTACAGGAACGTATTATTTGTAAGACGTAAGAGAAAATATATCAGCTTATTGATAAATTATTATGATGTTCTTTCCAATACAAAAGTGTAGTAACTATTGTTTCCAAACTGCGTTACCTACTCCAGCCAGCAGATGGCGATTTGCATCTTTCAGGTGATGCTTCTTGCGTGACGTATAATTTACTGGACCGGACGCTTCTTCAGGAACAACAACACGGCTACTCTTTCAACCGCCTCGGTAGCTTGCTAGCCAACATAAAACCGATAGATTGAAACGTTACACCGTGTTTGTGTACATTAGCTAATCTCAGTGTTTTAAACACATTTCTGTTGATTTATCAACTGATGACCTTTTGCCTAATTTGCTTGTTCAATTTGCAAACTTGTTTAAGATTGATACTGAGCCTAGCACTAGGCTAGTCGCTAATGCTAACTAACTAGCTAACATCCCCGACCATGAGCTCACTAAACTACTTATCCCCTGCTAAAGAAGAGGGGGTCTGCTGTATGGAGAAAGAAGCTCTGGGACTGAACATTGTCGTGGAAGATGAGGGTGTTACAGTGAAAGAAGATGAGGGTGTTATAGTGAAAGAAGAGGAGGCTGTTATGGTGGAAGAAGAGGAGGCTGTTACAGTGAAAGAAGAGGAGGCTGTTATAGTGAAAGAAGAGGAGGCTGTTATAGTGAAAGAAGCGGAGGCTGTTACAGTGAAAGAAGAGATAGCATCCTCTTCCTCTCTAAAAGTTTCTATCTCAGTAGAGGTGAAGAAGGAAGACGTTTTGGGAGTGAAAGAGGAGGAGACAGAATATCAGATTAACACCAGTGAGTACTGTCTTAAACAGGGACACAAACTCTGCCGTTGTTGAACTAATGTGTGGTTTTAAAGGGGCTGAAGTTCTACACTTGAATATGTTGTTCATTACTGTAGGAATTGTTAAAGGGGCCATCTGCTGTTGGTACATATATTTTTGTGACTTTTAAATTAGATTAATCGAATTCTCCATGTGGTCGACATTAAAGTGCACCTCATCTAATTGTTGCATATTTTGTACATTAAATATCAAAGGGACACAAAAGGCACCCATTTCGTGAAACTACCCTTTCACATTTGCAACACAAACATTATTTTATAAAATCATGATGAAAGTGGCCATTTTAGGCCCTTTTTAGACATATTCATGCCTCTTGTAAGACTCTGTGATTGTAATAGAAGATCATAAGTTTACAATCTGTTTGATGTTGTCATTCACACAGGAGAGAGACCTGACTATTGTGGATCCTCTGGGGAGCCTCAACAACATCCTGATGCTGACGAGGCAGAGAAGAGTCTCTCCAGATCAGAACACCAGATGGTACAGCTTGGTCTGGTCTAAAATACAGCTTGCTCTATCGGGGTCTGGGCTGGGTTTCTGTAAAGCACTTTATGACAACAGTGACATCAGCATCCATAATGATGTGTCTGTGTCCCCTCTTTATGGTTACCAGGACAACGCTAGCCCTTCCTCCCTCCTGGAGTCCCCGTTTCGTGCCTCTCCCGGTAGCACCTTACTGCTGGGTATGAAGAGGTTGTCTGTGCTGCTGGTGGACTGCAGGAAAACAACGGGGCTGAGTGGAACTGTGAGAGGAGGAGAAGAAAAGAAAGGATCAGATATGACACATAAAAGTAAGTGCTGTAGTTTAGTTTGAACAAATACAATAGATCTGCCCACTGGTATCTGTTACCAGGACAACCAGCAGAGTTCTGTTAGTTGACAGGAAGATGGACTGGTATCTGTTACCAGGACAACCAGCAGAGTTCTGTTAGTTGACAGGAAGATGGACTGGTGGATATGGATGTTATGAATATCATAACACTGAAAAAGGATTCTGCCAATGAAAAGAGAGAAACCAATAGACCATATTAAACCTTGATGAAAGTTAGCTTTAGAGAGAAAGTTCTAAGATGATCCAATGTAAGGTGCTCGTTTTTCAAAAACATTTTCTCAAAATATTATAGATGTTACATTGTCTGTCCCAGTCAACCGCCCCTATCTTTACAAGACTGTAGAACAGGAAAACTAAACTCCAGACACTGGTAATTAATTAACTAATACTGGAGGAAATCTGTGATCAGGCTGCCCACTCAAGAGAAAGCTTCAAACTGTAACCAGTGCCTACAACCTGGTTCAGGTTATCAATCAACCTACCAGGGTAGTTACAAACAGTAGAGGAATGAAATCATCCACATGTTTTGGTCATATCTTTACTAATGCTGCAGGAATGTGTTTTAAAGCAGTTTCCAGATCCATCAGATGTAGTGATCACAATATAGTAGCCATGTCTAGGAAAACCACAGTTTCAAAGGCTGGGCCTAATATAATAGAAACAAAGATAAATGACATGAAGAATGATTGTAAAAATCTTTGGAGCACCTTCAATTCAATTTTGGTTAAAAAAAAATCAACAATGACATGTCACCGGTGTTTGATTTCAAGTCAGTTAAGAGCAAATTCTTATTTTCAATGACGGCCTAGGAACAGTGGGTTAACTGCCTTGTTCAGGGGCAGAACAACAGAGTTTTACCTTGTCAGCTCGGGGATTCGATCCAGCAACCTTTTGGTTACTGTCCTACCGCTCTAACCACTAGGCTACCTGCCGCCCCAGAGCTACCTGTCTAACAGAACACAGTGTTCTTTAATGGAAGCCTGTACAACAAAATCAAGGTAGAATCAGGAATTCCCCAGGGCAGCTGTTTGGCACCTGCTTGTTTCAATCTTTACCAACGACATGCCAATGACATTTGAGTAAAGCCAGTGTGTCTATGTATGCGGATGACTCAACACTGTACACATCAGCTACCACGGCAACTGAAATGACAGCAACACTTAACAAAGAGCTGCAGTGAGTTTCAGAATGGGTGGCAAGGAATAGTTAGTTAGTCCTAAATATTTCAGATGACCTTAAGTTACATGGCCTACTATGCTAATTCTGTAGCGGTATTGTTAGAGGGGGGTAAAGATAAAGATTTTGTTGGGGAGCCAGGCAGGTATTAACCCTAGTTATTAAAGTTAGTTATTACCTATTATAACATTATTATTATTAAATATTATTAAAACCAAAAGGATGAGAGTAGAATAGATAGAGTAGCGCTTCCAGACACATTCTAAACATGATGGCGTCTTAAAGGAGGACTGTAGCATCTAATGATGAAACATGATGGAGTCATAAAGGAGGACTGTAGCATCTAATGATGAAACATGATGGAGTCTTAAAGGAGGACTGTAGCATCTAATGATTAGTTACTATGGAGTCTGATGCTTTAAAGGAGAAGTTTACCCAAAATCCAGAAACTCCTAAGTGATTCCATACTATGAAACTAGTCCAGTGGAGTTTGCCCTCTCCCTCTCCCTGTAGTGCTGTACTGAAACAGCTACAAAAACGTGACTCGTGACTTTGCTGGATGCGGGCCTCGCTCTGCTGCTTTGCCAGTTAATTTGTTATTTTATTACAGCTATGGCCTTTGTCTTTCACCTGGAGTTGTTCATTTATGTCTGAGAAAAAAAACACTTTTCAACCCATAAAACATATACAAATCAACTCAGCAAAAAGATGTACGTATCTTTTTCAGGACCCTGTTTTACAAAGATTATTCATAAAATACAAATAACGTCACAGATCTTCATTGTAAAGGGTTTAAATACTGTTTCCCATGCTTGTTCAATGAACCATGAACAATTAATGAACATGCACCTGTGGAACGGTCGTTAAGACACAAACAGCTTACAGACGGTAGGCAATTAAGGTCACAGTTATGAAAACTTAGGACTCGAAAGAGGCCTTTCTACTGACTCTGGAAAAACACTAAAAGAAAGATGCCCAGGGTCCCTGCTCATCTGCGTGAACTTGCCTTAGGCATTCTGCAAGGAGGCATGAGGTCTGCAGATGTGTCCAGGGCAATAAATTGCAATATTCGTACTGTGAGACGCCTAAGACAGCGCTACAGGGAGACAGGTCGGACAGCTTATCGTCCTCGCAGTGGCAGACCACTTGTAACAACACCTGCACAGGATTGGTACATCCGAACATCACACCTACAGGTACAGGATGGCAACAACAACTGCCCAAGTTACACCAGGAACGCACAATCCCTCCATCGGTGCTCAGACTGTCCACAATAGGCTGAGAGAGGCTGGACTGGTGGCTTGTAGGCCTGTTGAAAGGCAGGTCCTCACCAGACATCACCGGCAACAACGTCGCCTCTGGGCACAAACCCACCGTCACTGGACCAGACAAGACCGGCAAAAAGTGCTCTTCACTGACAAGTCGTGGTTTTGTCTCCAGGGGTGATGGTCGGATTCGCGTTTATCGTCGAAGGAATGAGTGTTACACCAAGGCCTGTACTCTGGAGCGGAATCGATTTGGAGGTGGAGGGGCCGTCATGGTCTGGGGCGGTGTGTCCCAGAATCATCTTACTGAGCTTGTTGTCATTGAAGGCAAACTCAACGCTGTGCATTACAGAGAAGACATCCTCCTCCCTGATGTGGTACCCTTCCTGCAGGCTCATCTTGATATGACCCTCCAGCATGATAATGCCACCAGCCATTCTGCTCGTTCTGTGCATGATTTCCTGCAAGACAGGAATGTTAGTGTTCTGCCATGGCCAGCGAAGAGCCCGGATCTCAATCCCATTGAGCACGTCTGGGGCCTGTTTGATCGGAGCGTGAGGGCTAGGGCTAGGGCCATTCCCCCCAGAAATGTCTGGGAACTTGCAGGTGCCTTGGTGGAAGAGTGGGGTAACATCTCATAGCAAAAACTGGCAAATCTGGTGTAGTCCATGAGGAGGAGATGCACTGCAGTACTTAATGCAGCTGGTGGCCACACCAGATACTGACTGTTGATTTGGACACCCCCCCCCCCCCCCCCCCCCTTTGTTCAAGGACACATAATTCCATTTCTGTTAGTCACATGTGTGTGGAACTTGTTCAGTTTATGTATGTTGTTGAATCTTGTTATCTTGTTAAGTTTGCTGAAAATAAACACAGTTGACAGTGAGAGGACGTTTCTTTTTTTGCTGAGTTTAGATTGACAAGGGGGAAAAAACAATTTAATCAATTTTAGAATAATCCTGAAAAGTAACAACATTTGGAAAAGGACAAGGGGTCTGAATACTTAACGAATGCACTGTGTGTGTGTGTGTGCTGAACCAAAATATAAACAACAATTTCAACGATTTACAGTTCATATAAGTCAGTCATTGTAAATAAATAAATTAGGCCCTAATCTTTGGACTTCACATGACTGGGCAGGGGCGCAGCCATTGGTGGGCCCTGGAGGGCATACGCCCACCCATTGCGGAGTCAGGCCCAGCCAATCAGAATTTGTTTTTCCCCACAAAAGGGCTTCATTACAAAGAGAAATACAACTCGGGTGGCTGGTCTCAGACAATGTGGAGGTCCTGGGCTGGCGTCGTTATATGTGGTCTGTGGTTGTGAGGCCAGTTGGATGTACTGCCAAATTCTCTAAAATGACGTTGGAGATTAGAGATGGTAGAGATTTTAACATTCAATTATCTGATAACAGCTCCAGTGGATATTCCTGCAGTCAGCAAGGCAATTGCACGCTCCCTCAAAACTTGAGACATCTGTGGCATTGTGTTGTGTGACAAAACTGAACATTTTAATGGCCTTTTATTGTCCCCAGCACTAGGTGCACCTGTGTAATGATCATGCTGTTCAATCAGCTTCTTGATATGCCACACCTGTCAGGTGGATGGATTATCTTGGCAAAGAATAAATGTTAACTAACAGGGATGTAAAAAATTCTGCAATCTTTTTTTTCAGCTCATGAAACATCCAACACTTTACATGTTGAGTTTATATTTTTGTTTATTGTAGTTACTCTCAGTTTTAGGAACATCTACCCAAATATTTCACTTTAATTTTTTACTTTACCCAAAATATGACATCAGCAATAGTCAAAATGTTGAAAATCTGTGAAGGTCTAAATAACAAATTGGTCCATTTAAACCGCATGTGTCAAACCCTTTCAACAACGGGGAGATTTTACTGATGTGCTTTGTGTCTTCGACGTAAAAACAAGTTTTAGACTTCCACACAAAATTACTTCTTTACTTATTTTATGTTTAAGGAAGTGTGTAGGTCGCATTCTGTATCATACAGCTATGAAAGTTATATATTTAGAACCACCTGCTCGATTGGAATCCAGCGACGTCTGTGTTCTAGTGTCCTAGAACTGTTTAGTTTTTTGTGTTCTGACTTGTAAAATAAGTAATGTAAACATATCAGTAATTACCAGGATGCTCTACATTTATTTTAAAATCACACTACGATTGTTATAACTGGCCTCAGGTATTGAGGGATCTGATTAGGATTTGCCCTCATAGCAAGGTTGATTTATCATGTGGAGGTTTCATTCGGGTCTCTATTTTTAAAAACCACACTGTCTTTGGCAGGAGAAAGACCAGACTCAGAGGAACCAGAGCCAGGGACGTCCAAACCAGCAAGAAGACACCACTGCTCCCAGTGTGGAAAGAGTTTTACCACCTTACGTAACCTGAAAACACACGGGAGAATACACACAGGGGAGAAGCCTTACCACTGCTCCCAGTGTGGAAAGGGTTGTACCCGATTGTGCGAGCTGAAACAACACGAGAGTATACACACAGGGGAGAAGCCTTACCATTGCTCCCAGTGTGGAAATAGTTTTAACAACTTAAGAAACCTAACAAGACATGAGAGAATACACACAGGGGAGAAGCCTTACCACTGCTCCCAGTGTGGAAAGGGTTTTAATCAGTCAGGGGACCTGGAACGACATGAGAGAATACACACAGGGGAGAAGCCTTACCACTGCTCCCAGTGTGGGAAGGGTTGTAGCCGATTATGCTGGTTGAAAGAACACGAGAGAATACACACAGGGGAGAAGCCTTACCACTGCCCCCGGTGTGAAAAGAGTTTTAGCTGTAAAAGCTCCCTGAAAAAGCATGAGAGAATTCACACAGGGGAGAAGCCTTACCACTGCTCCCAGTGTGGAAAGAGGTTTAATCAGTCAGGGGACCTGGAACGACACGAGAGAATACACACGGGGGAGAAGCCTTACCACTGCTCCCAGTGTGGAAAGAGTTTTACCACCCTACGTAACCTGAAAACACACGGGAGAATACACACAGGGGAGAAGCCTTACCACTGCCCCCAGTGTGAAAAGAGTTTTAGCTGTAAAAGCTCCCTGAAAAAACATGAGAGAATTCACACAGGGGAGAAGCCTTAACACTGCTCCCAGTGTGGAAAGAGTTTTACCCAGTTAGGAAGTTTGAAAGAACACATGGGACTGCACACAGGGGAAAAGCCTTACAAATGCTCAAACTGTGGGAAGACGTATGACTCATCACAGTCACTTAACCATCATGTGCGAATCCACACAGGAGAGAATAATTACTTCTCCTTGTGTGTATATTGCTATTTCACATCACATTAACTGACAATTTGTCATGGTCTTATAATGTTGACTGAGAATGTGTTTACTTGTTTATACCATATGAAATTTAATTGTACAAAGTATACTCAAACATATGTTTTTATTAAGAAAAATTAAATTTATTAATTTATTAATTATTAATTAATTATTAAATTAAATCAGATTCCGTGTGTTTTACTCTGTGTGTGTTTATCTGGGTGTCATTCCTCCAGCACTACAGATAATCAAGTGATATTTGGATGTGATGCATTTGTTCCGTTGTTTACATTTGCATTGTTGGCCCACTGATGATTTAATGAAATGAAAATGTTCACAGACTCTGTAATGGAAAATGGTAATTGTATGTGTCCACATAACTGAGTATGTGACTAACCTTGTGAAACTGTCCTATTATAATCTCCTGTTCCTGGGAGTATCATCCAGTGTTGCAAACCAGCTGCACCTGTGCCCTTGTATGAATTAAGTCCCTCCCAGGAACAGGAAACTATAAAGATATGTGCCCATCACCCAATGCTTCAGGAATTCAGACTGTCTACACTGCGCTGTGTAACTGTTATTCTCTCTGAGCTCAGAAATAAAGAATCTTGGTTTGACTTGGACTCCAGCAGATCCTTATTTTATAATATCCACCACAACTCTCCCACGGATTGCTGTTTCATCATTGTCTCAATGAAGAGTTCCTCGTTCCACTTTCCTGGGGTAATTTACAAGCCTCCCACTGGTTGAATAAACGTTGTTTCCACGTCATTTCAACAAAACAAATCCATGTGATGTTAGATCAATGTGAAAAACGGATTGGATTTGTAAAAATCCATCAACATAAGGTATTTTCATGTTGAATTAACTTTAGTTGACGACTGAAAGACATGTAAATAGAAACTAGATGCTGAACTGACCAGTGGGCTGGCTTCCGGGATTAGCATGCATTGTGTCAAGAAGCAGTGCGGCTTGGCTGGGTCGTGTTTCGGGGCTCTCGACCTTCGCCTCTACCGAGTCTGTACGTGAGATGAAGCCATGGGACAAGACTGTAACTGCCAAAATAAACTTTTGCTGTTAAATTCCCATGTACCGAATGAAAAATAGAAGTTAAATGGATTTCCATTACATGTTCAAATCTACTATGGTTTATTTTTTTAACATTATACAGAAAACTGCACTGTAGCCAACAGCTCACAGATACAGTGGGGTAGGCTACCTACGTGATGAGATTATTGTGGATAAGAGCACATATTACTTTATTTTATCAAATGGCAACCAAGCATCAATCATCATGTCACCAGAATAAGACCATCAAAATGTATTGGAAAGGAGCATCAAGCTCATCACATGCAGTTTCACCACCCTGTGAAGTTCATAACTTATTTCATCTGTAGCCTAATAAACTGCATGGGTTCCCAAGTCGTAGAGGGAGGACCACACAACATATCATCACGTGACTCCAAGTTAACTAAGATGTGATGGTTATTATATAAATATTTGCGCATAAAGGAGTTTCCACCTCCATTTCTCGTTTATACATTTTTACTGACACAAAAAGACCCCACCATGTCAAACGAACTAACAAATCGTCTGTCTGCATTAATACAATTGTAAAGGCATATCCTGTTTCCGTCAGCCTGGTCATTACTCTTGAAATGGTTGGATCAATATCCACCTTCATGATATGGATGAAGCCTGATTTGGAATGTCTGAGTAGTTCTATCTGATGTCATAATACCCCTCTGATAATCAAGTGATATTTGGAATGTCTGAGTAGTTCTATCTGATGTCATAATACACCCCTCTGATAGTGATCCATTTGCTCCATTGTTTCCGTTTCAGTTGGTTACCCACTCTGATGATTTATATCTAACAGAGGGGCTTTAAAGGAATAGTATGGTGACATCTTAGGGTGGCTTTAAATAAATAGGATTATTAATCATAAACTCCGACAGATACAATACCCTGCAGCTTTGACGTCAAGAAGAGAATGGTCTGATGGGTGGTGGTGCTACTCTATAGGTAAGGCTGTCCAATATGAATGTTCAATACACACAATAGGTTGATCAGTAGCCAGTTAGCTAGCTGCTCCATCTTAACACAGCTAGTAAGTCTGTACAGTCCAATGAATGTTCAATTCTCACAATAGGTTGACTATGGAGGTGATGTACCACAGTCAAAGTCCTGCAATAAAAGCTAAGACGCTAATATTTGTGTAAACTATACATAGTTGTGTTCTGTGGTTGTCACTGAGGTGGCTGATGTCCCATTTCATGGGGTCACTCCATAGTTAAGGCTGAACAGTGTTCTGTGGTTGTCACTGAGTTGGCTGATGTCCCATTTCATGGGGTCACTCCATAGTTAAGGCTGAACAGTGTTCTGTGGAGGTCAGTGAGGTGGCTGATGTCCCATTTCATGGGGTCACTCCATAGTTAAGGCTGAACAGTGTTCTGTGGTTGTCACTGAGTTGGCTGATGTCCCATTTCATGGGGTCACTCCATAGTTAAAGCTGATCAGTGTTCTGTGGTTGTCACTGAGTTGGCTGATGTCCCATTTCATGGGGTCACTCCATAGTTAAAGCTGATCAGTGTTCTGTGGTTGTCACTGAGTTGGCTGATGTCCCATTTCATGGGGTCACTCCATAGTTAAAGCTGATCAGTGTTCTGTGGTTGTCACTGAGTTGGCTGATGTCCCATTTCATGGGGTCACTCCACAGTTAAGGCTGAACAATGTTCTGTGGTTGTCACTGAGTTGGCTGATGTCCCATTTCATGGGGTCACTCCACAGTTAAGGCTGAACAGTGCCTATAGAACATCTACACGCCTTTTAACTTTTTGACACGTTTTGCTCCTTAAAATTAAATCTATAAAGGGATTAAATTAGATTTAATAGAAAATGTTGAACAATTTTTTTGTTTACATCATAATTGGATAAGTCCGTCCCCCGTCCAAGTTAATACTTGGTGGAAGCCATTACAGTTTCATTAAGATTCCACCAACTTTGTGCAAAATACATCCATAGTTTTTGTTAAAACTGCTCATTGGTGGACAGCGATATTTAAACCAGATGGGTTTTTTCAGTACATTTAAGTCAGGACTGAGATCAGACCACTTAGGAACACTCAACAAGTCTCGCCATTCTGGTGTGTTTTTTGCATAAAAAATGGTGTAATTGCAGAAACATAAAACCCCTCCAGGCCTGGTGGTGGCAGCAGTGTAAACATATGTGTAATTGTCCTTCAGAAAAATTAAACAACGTGGCAGGGTTTCAGAAGACTGAGGTGGGTTTTAACTTTTTACCTGGGCTTTGCTCCTTTCATATTTATTTTGATCCTGACAAACTCCCCAGTCCCTGCCGGTGACAAGCATACCCATAACATGATGCTGCCACCACAATACTTATTGTGTGGTTAATGTGTGGTCTATCTCCAGATCATCAGACTGTTAAATAGTCACCTCTAGCCGGCCTCCGCCCAGTACCCTGCCCTGAACTTTAGTCACTGTTACACTGCCGTCTACCACCCAGTACTCCACCCTGTATTCTAGTCCAGGCTCATCCTGTATAATTACTGCTGTACACACCTTTTCTATTCATATACAGTCCATAATGTCTATACACACCATCATATACATTGTAAACTAACTGTATATATATTTATATTCCGGACTCTGACATTGCTCGTTCTACTATTTCTATATTTCTTCTTCCTTGAAATAAATTGTGGGGATTTGCATGTATTGTTTTGTATTGTTAGATATTACAGCACTGTTTCGATACAACAGGGATGACATCAGAGAAATATGTGTATGAGACCAATAACATTTGATTTGATCTGGTCAGAGGTGTGCAGACAACAGATGGTGTTTATGGTGGAGAGGACTGTGGACTCAGTGGAGGACATCCCAGCCACTTGGCAGTGTTGACACTCCTACTTCCTACCTGACTGGTAGTAGGACTTCACTGCTACTTCCTATCTGACTGGTAATAGGACTTCACTGCTACTTCCTATCTGATTGGTAATAGGACTTCACTGCTACTTCCTATCTGACAGGTAGTAGGACTTCACTGCTACTTCCTATCTGACTGGTAATAGGACTTCACTGCTACTTCCTATCTGACTGGTAATAGGACTTCACTGCTACTTCCTATCTGACTGGTAATAGGACTTCACTGCTATTTCATAGTTTTGATGTCTTCATCTATTATTTGGATTATAAACATGTAAATAAAATACAAATTACTAAAAAATATCTTGTCATGTCATATACATCATAACCCAAGGGTGGTCAAATTGATGTTCAAATATTGCATATAACATCTTTAGTACCTAGGCATTGTTTTATATGTTATAATGTCTAATAAACAACTATATTGTATACATTAACAATATTGTTTTGTCAAAATGAACTGCTACCTGCATCTGTATGCAGACGATACAGTTGTGTACTATATTGCCCACCCTGCTGATCAGTCTCTCTGTAACGGTTGCTCTCCTCCTCTTCGACTGAAGAGGAGAAGCAGGGATCGGACCAATATGCATCGAGGTATGCAGTCATAATGAATTTATTTAAAGTAAAAGACGAACACGAAAAACACTTGAGAATATACAAAACAACAAAACGACGTAGACAGACCTGTACTGGAAAACATACATAAACACGCAGAACAGGAATAGACTACACAAACCGAAACAGTCCCGTGTGGCGCGACAAACACAGACACGGAAGACAATCACCCACAAACAAACAGTGAGAACATCCTACCTTAATATGGTTCTCAATCAGAGGAGACGTAAAACACCTGCCTCTAATTGAGAACCATATCAGGCAACCCATTAACCAACATAGAAACACATAACATAGAATGCCCATCCCAACTCACGCCCTGACCAACTAAACACATACAAAAATAAGAGAAAACAGGTCAGGAACGTGACACTCTATCTGAACTACAGTATGCTGTCATTATTTTACAGAAAACCTTTGTTGACCTTACATTGTTATTGAATCTGTGTAAAACTAAGTATATTTTCTAGAGTGAACAAAAATTATTCTAATGATTAAAGTATATAGTATGTACCTTGTATGGTGTATCTGACGTTAAGCTGTCTTTTAAAAACCATATTGATGAGTTAATTAAGATGCTGAGTTTGAGTTTTAGGCTGGGTTTCTGTCTAGACGTTAAGCTGTCTTTTAAAAAACATATTGATGAGTTAGTTCATTAAGATGCTGAGTTGGTGTTTTAGGCTGGGTTTCTGTATAGACATTAAGCTGTATTTTAAAAACATATTGATGAGTTAGTTAATTAAGATGCTGAGTTGGTGTTTTAGGCTGGGTTTCTGTATAGACATTAAGCTGTCTTTTAAAAACATATTGATCAGTTAGTTAATTAAGATGCTGAGTATGAAAAGGGTCTTCTTCTATAGAAATAGGTCAGGCCTCTTGCTTAATAGTACAAAGCAGATCATTCAATCGATGTTCTTACTGGTCCTAGACTATGGTGACATCATCACAGTGGGGCAAAAAAGTATTTAGTCAGCCACCAATTGCGCAAGTTTTCCCACTTAAAAAGATGAGAGAGGCCTGTAATTTTCATCATAGGAACACTTCAACTATGACAGACAAAATGAGAAAAGAAAATCCAGAAAATCACATTGTAGGATTTTTTATGAATTTATTTGCAAATTATGGTGGAAAATAAGTATTTGGTCACCTACAAACAAGCAAGATTTCTGGCTCTCACAGACCTGTAACTTCTTCTTTAACCTTTCACGAGCCTCAACCCCGGATCCGGGATCACCCCCCACCCCCCCCCCCCACACTGATTAGCATCGCTAGCATAGCGTCACAATTAAATAGTAGCATCTAAATATCATTAAATCACAAGTCCAAGACACCAGATGAAAGATACAGATCTTGTGAATAAACCCATCATTTCTGTTTTTTAAAATGTTTTACAGGGAAGACACAATATGTAAATCTATTAGCTAACCACGTTAGCAAAATACACCATTTTTCTTTGTCCACCATTTTTTCTCTCCACCACTAGCTATCACCAATTCGGCCAAATAAAGATATTGATAGCCACTAACCAAGAAAAAACCTCATCAGATGACAGTCTGATAACATATTTATTGTATAGGATAGGTTTTGTTAGAAAAATGTGCATATTTCAGGTAGAAATCATAGTTTACAATTGCACCCACCATCACAACTCGACTAGAATAAATACACAGAGCAACGTGTATTACCTAATTACTAATCATAAAACATTTCTTAAAAATACACAACTCACAGCAATGGAAAGACACAGATCTTGTGAATTCAGACAATATTTCAGATGTTCTAAGTGTTTTACAGCGAAAACACAATAAATCGTTATATTAGCATACCACATATGCAAACGTTACCCGACCATTGATTCAAGCCAAAGAGAGCGATATCGTTATCATCGCCAAAATATATTAATTTTTTCACTAACCTTCTCAGAATTCTTCCGATGACACTCCTGTAACATCATATTACAACATACATATAGAGTTTGTTCGAAAATGTGCATATTTAGCCACAAACAACCGTGGTTATACAATGACAATACTAGCAAAACTAGCCTGAAAATGTCGGACGCCATCTTTCACAGTGATCTTGTCTCATGGATAACTATTCATAAACTTGACTAAAAAAATATAAGTTGGACAGCTATCGAAAGACAAATTAGTTCTTAATGCAATCGCTGAATTACATTTCTAAAATTATCCTTACTGTGCAATACAGGGTTCGCCAAGCGAAGCTATACCAAACAAAATGGCGGAATATGCGTTTAAAAATTTTCGACAGAACAACGATTTATCATCTTAAATATTTCTTACTGTGAGGTGATCTTCCATCAGAATCTTGGGCAATGTATCCTTTCTTGGGTCTAATCTTCTTTTGGTCGAAAGATGTCCTCTGTCCGTCGAAATGCCCACTAACGTTCGACCGGGACCCCGAAACGTGCCCAAAGCTTCAAAGAGCATCACATAGAACTGCCTCAAAATCGCACTAAACGGATATAAATTGCTATAAAACGGTTTAAATTAACTACCTTATGATGTTTTTAACACCTCTAACGAGTAAAAACATGACCGGCGATATATAAGTGGCTAAACCAAAGCCTGGAAAGAGAGGAGGTCCAACGTCCATCGTGCGTCAGGCGCAGGGAGCAAAGGGACGGTACATCCGGTCTTTGCCGTTTTATACAGGCACTGATTGCGCAATCGACTCCATTCAAATTGTCACCACTTACTGACATCTAGAGGAAGGCGTGGGCAGTGTTTGTATCCTCATACGATTTACAGGGACTTTAAAACTGATCTGGAACCAGAGGCCAAGATTTCTAAAATCTCACACACTGGGGGGAAAAGTGCTGTAGAATGAGTTCTGTTTCACTCAGAGACATAATTCAAACGGCTATAGAAACTAGAGAGTGTTTTCTATCCAATAATAACAATAATATGCATATTGTACGAGCAAGAATTGAGTACTAGGCAGTTTAATCTGGAGAGCAAATTATGCTAATGCGAAACAGCTCCCCCTATAGTTGCAAGAAGTTTTAAGAGGCTCCTCTGTCCTCCACTTACCTGTATTATTAATGGCACCTGTTTGAACTTGTTATCAGTATAAAAGACACCTGTCCACAACCTCAAACAGTCACACTCCAAACTCCACTAGGGCCAAGACCAAAGAGCTGTCAAAGGACACCAGAAACAAAATTGTAGACCTGCACCAGGCTGGGAAGACTGAATCTGCAATAGGTAAGCAGCTTGGTTTGAAGAAATCAACTGTGGGAGCAATTATTAGGAAATGGAAGACATACAAGACCACTGATAATCTCCCTCGATCTGGGGCTCCACGCAAGATCTCACCCCGTGGGGTCAAAATGATCACAAGAACGGTGAGCAAAAATCCCAGAATCACACGGGGGGACCGAGTGAATGACCTGCAGAGAGCTGGGACCAAAGTAACAAAGCCTACCATCAGTAACACACTACACCGCCAGGGACTCAAATCCTGCAGTGCCAGACGTGTCCCCCTGCTTAAGCCAGTACATGTCCAGGCCCGTCTGAAGTTTGCTAGAGAGCATTTGGATGATCCAGAAGAAGATTGGGAGAATGTCATATGGTCAGATGAAACCAAAATAGAACTTTTTGGTAAAAACTCAACTCGTCGTGTTTGGAGGACAAAGAATGCTGAGTTGCATCCAAAGAACACCATACCTACTGTGAAGCATGGGGGTGGAAACATCATGCTTTGGGGCTGTTTTTCTGCAAAGGGACCAGGACGACTGATCCGTGTAAAGGAAAGAATGAATGGGGCCATGTATCGTGAGATTTTGAGTGAAAACCTCCTTCCATCAGCAAGGGCATTGAAGATGAAACGTGGCTGGGTCTTTCAGCATGACAATGATCCCAAACACACCGCCCGGGCAACGAAGGAGTGGCTTCGTAAGAAGCATTTCAAGGTCCTGGAGAGGCCTAGCCAGTCTCCAGATCTCAACCCCATAGAAAATCTTTGGAGGGAGTTGAAAGTCTGTGTTGCCCAGCAACAGCCCCAAAACATCACTGCTCTAGAGGAGATCTGCATGGAGGAATGGGCCAAAATACCAGCAACAGTGTGTGAAAACCTTGTGAAGACTTACAGAAAACGTTTGACCTCTGTCATTGCCAACAAAGGGTATATAACAAAGTATTGAGATACACTTTTGTTATTGACCAAATACTTATTTTCCACCATAATTTGCAAATAAATTCATTAAAAATCCTACAATGTGATTTTCTGGATTTTTTTTTCTCATTTTGTCTGTCATAGTTGAAGTGTACCTATGATGAAACTTACAGGCCTCTCTCATCTTTTTAAGTGGGAGAACTTGCACAATTGGTGGCTGACTAAATACTTTTTTGCCCCACTGTATATGAATGCAGCTGCCACTTCATTAAAGCCATTAGATGCATTTGACCATAGTGCACTTTGTTTTATTATGGGTACAGGTTCAGTACACATCCCTGTATTCTCCATCAGGAAGTAGGCTTGACCCTCTTTGTGGTCACGTAGGTCCATTCATTGCTCTCTTTGCATTTATAAAGCTCTTTGACAGTAACTCCCTCTGTAGCTAACATCTACAATAACCATTAGAGGTAAGAGTTGGTGTTATCAGACACAGTCTCAGGGATGGCTAGCTCTGGGAATTCCTTTGGTCTGTACAGAGTTAGGTAAATCAGCTCTTTGCACCTTACTTGTGGAATAATCTCTAAACGTTTGTTTTGGTGACTCTAGGTTAATTCAGACTTCTGAATGAGGACCTGTTACAATTTACTTACAAAACCTTTAAAGAAGTTCATGAAACCATTCAGTCAAGTATGTACAGTGGGGAGAACAAGTATTTGATACACTGCCGATTTTGCAGGTTTTCCTACTTACAAAGCATGTAGAGGTCTGTAATTTTTATCATAGGTACACTTCAACTGTGAGAGACGGAATGTAAAACAAAAATCCAGAAAATCACATTGTATGATTTTTAAGTAATTAATTTGCATTTTATTGCATGACATAAGTATTTGATACATCAGAAAAGCAGAACTTAATATTTGGTACAGAAACCTTTGTTTGCAATTACAGAGATCATACGTTTCCTGTAGTTCTTGACCAGGTTTGCACACACTGCAGCAGGGATTTTGGCCCACTCCTCCATACAGACCTTCTCCAGATCCTTCAGGTTTCGGGGCTGTCGCTGGGCAATACGGACTTTCAGCTCCCTCCAGAGATTTTCTATTGGGTTCAGGTCTGGAGACTGGCTAGGCCACTCCAGGACCTTGAGATGCTTCTTACGGAGCCACTCCTTAGTTACCGTGGCTGTGTGTTTTGGGTCGTTGTCATGCTGGAAGACCCAGCCACGACCCATCTTCAATGCTCTTACTGAGGGAAGGAGGTTGTTGGCCAAGATCTCGCGATACATGGCCCCATCCATCCTCCCCTCAATACGGTGCAGTCGTCCTGTCCCCTTTGCAGAAAAGCATCCCCAAAGAATGATGTTTCCACCTCCATGCTTCACGGTTGGGATTGTGTTCTTGGGGTTGTACTCATCCTTCATCTTCCTCCAAACACGGCGAGTGGAGTTTAGACCAAAAAGCTCTATTTTTGTCTCATCATACCACATGACCTTCTCCCGTTCCTCCTCTGAATCATCCAGAACGTCATTGGCAAACTTCAGACGGGCCTGGACATGCGCTGGCTTGAGCAGGGGGACCTTGCGTGCGCTGCAGGATTTTAATCCATGACGGCGTAGTGTGGTACTAATGGTTTTCTTTGAGACTGTGGTCCCAGCTCTCTTCAGGTCATTGACCAGGTCCTGCCGTGTAGTTCTGGGCTGATCCCTCACATTCCTCATGATCATTGATGCCCCACGAGGTGAGATCTTGCATGGAGCCCCAGACCGAGGGTGATTGACCGTCATCTTGAAAATCTTCCATTTTCTAAAAGTTGCGCCAACAGTTGTTGCCTTCTCACCAAGCTGCTTGCCTATTGTCCTGTAGGCCATCCCAGCCTTGTGCAGGTCTACAATTTTATCCCTGATGTCCTTACACAGCTCTCTGGTCTTGGCCATTGTGGAGACGTTGGAGTCTGTTTGATTGAGTGTGTGGACAGGTGTCTTTTATACAGGTAACGAGTTCAAACAGGTGCAGTTAATACAGGTAATGAGTGGAGAACAGGAGGGCTTCTTAAAGAAAAACTAACAGGTCTGTGAAAGCCGGAATTCTTATTGGTTGGTAGGTGATCAAATACTTATGTCACGCAATAAAATGCAAATTAATTACTTAAAAATCATACAATGTGATTTTCTGGATTTTTGTTTTACATTCCGTCTCTCACAGTTGAAGTGTACCTATGATAAAAATTACAGACCTCTACATGCTTTGTAAGTAGGAAAACCTGCAAAATCGGCAGTGTATCAAATACTTGTTCTCCCCACTGTATGTAAACATATTTACCAGGTATTGCTTGTTACAGAAGACTACTGTTGTACATTGAACAGCCATTCATCACTGTTACACCTCCTTGATGTGATGGTTTTCTATGTCTGTACATAGTGTGAATAGTGGTTTCCAAAAAGTTATTTCTCCCTAAACCAGAATGTTAAATGACCTTTAGGATCTTTTGTACCACTATTACTTTGGGGTTCTAATCCCCATCTGTCAACATCCACACTGTGAACACATCTTTAACATTCATGAACCTTCACTATCTTCATTCCTAAACTAGCAACAATAACTATTGTCTATTGTTATTCTCAATGACCTTCCTGGCCATATGAAAGTCTTGCTAAATACAATGTTTTCATGTCTTTGATTATGCAAACATTTGTTTATTATATTATATTTTCTCATTTAAGAATAATATTGTTTTAATTCTATATGGGTCACGCCTTGCTTTGGTCAGGTGTTCTCTTATGGGTCAATGATTTTAATTCGAATATAGCAATGATGCTCTCTCCTCAACCACTTCCAGTGCCTTTGGAAAGTATTCAGACCCCTTGACGTTGTCCACATTTTGTTATGATAGTCTTATTCTAAAATGGATTAAATAAAACTATTTCCTCAGAAATCTACACACAATACCTCATAATGATAAAGCGATAAAAGACTTTTAGACATTTTAGCAAATTTATTAAAAACAAAAAACATACATATTATTTACATAAGTTTTCAGACCCTTTGCTCTGATACTCGGGAATTGAGCTCAGATGCATGTTTCCATTGATCATCCTTGAGATATTTCTACAACTTGATTGGAGTCCACCTGTGGTAAATTAAATTATTATTGGCTATTGTGTGTCGATTGATGAGGGAAAATTTTGAAAAAGTCAAGGGGTCTGAATACTTTCCGAATGCACTGTACAAACATCACATTGAATATTCACCTCACTTTTGAAAAGCTCCATGAGAAAGAAAGGATTCCCAGATGATCTTTTAGATGTTCTGTCTCAGGATGTTCTGGGTTGATGGCTGTTGGAGAGCGGAGGGGCAGTTGAGTGAGCTGGGGCCTTTTATTGCCCTGCCCCTGGGAGCCTCTCAGCTTGTGACATGATGAGAGAGTGAGAGATGGCCTACATGTAAGATATTTTGTGCTATAAACGTACTTCTATTTGAAGAGGTTTTTGACCATTCAGGGACATAATCTTTAATCAATATTTCGTTTTTCAAGGTTTCTGATTGTCGCTGTTTTTCTGTTTTTCGCTTCCAAAATCACACTGTTAATAGAAAAACAACAACATTGGATGTTCTAAGTCCACAACAATAATTAAACCACATCAGGAGACCACTTTTGAAGTCTGAGAAAAATATTTGAGATATCTGAGAAGATATTTTCATTTTTGGGGTGTAGATAACGACAACTTGCAGGCAAGGTTCAGAATAACTATGGCAAAAATGAATACAAATTATACCACCAGATGAGCCTTGGTCAATTTAGCTAGGAATATGCCACACTCTTCAATCTGTCACCTAATCCTGCCTAATGGGCAGGTCAGCCCTGGAGAAAATAATTGGCTGTAAGAAGGAGGAGAAAACATAACATCTGGTTGTTTTATAATGACTTCTTATGACATTGCTTGCCAGAATAAACATTGTAATGGGGATTTTTTCCCCCAGTCTGCGTTACCTACTCCAGGCAGCAGACGGCGATATGAGTCTTTCAGTTGATGGTTCTTGTGTGACGTATAATATAGTGGACTGGACGGGAGGCTTCTTCAACAGCGACAAAAGGCTTCTGATTCACCCACCGCGGTGGTTTGCTAGCGAACCTAAAACCGAACCATTTAAGATCTTTAGACCAATTTTGTGTATATTAATCTTAGTTTTTAGAACATCATTCTGTTTACGTATCTACTTGTTCATTTAAACGCAATTTGCTTATTACATTAGCAAATCTGTTACATAGGTAATGCACTAGGCTAATCTCCAGGAGCATTTTTTATTTTTATTTATTTCACCTTTATTTAACCAAGTAGACTAGTTGAGAACAAGTTCTCATTTACAACTGCGACCGGAGCATGAGCTCACTAAACTAGACGGAGAAAGAAGCTCTGATGAAAGGAGAGGAAGAAGCTTTCAGGATGAAAAAGGAGGAAGAGGAGGCTATCTCATTGAAAGAAGAGGATGATATTACAGTGAAAGAGGAAGATGGGAACGTTGTCAGAGTGGAAGAGGAGGAGGTAGAAGCTTTCAGAACCAAAAAGGAGGAAGATGCCATAACATTGAAAGAAGAGAATGTAGTGAAAGAAGAGGAAGAACCTTTTGGAGTAAAAGAGGAAGAGGAGGCTATCTCAATAAAAGAGGAGGAAGACGTTTTAGGAGTGAAAAGGGAGGAGGCTGAAGATCCGTTTAACTCCAGTGAGTACTGTCTTAAAAACAGGGGCACAAACTATGCAGTTGTTGAACTAATGTGGGGTTTTTAAGGGGCATTCTACTGAAGTTCTACACTTGAATATGTTGTTCAGTACTGTAGGAATTGTTAAAGGATCGATCTGCCATTGGTACATATATTTTTGGGACTTTTAAACGAGATATATTGAATTCTCCAGGTGGTCTATATTAAAGTACACTTCATCTAAAATAACAGGCATAAACTTAAAATATCAAAGGGACGTAAAAGGCTCTTAGTGTTGTGACTCTTTCACATTTACAACACAAACAATATTTGACAAAATCATGATGAAAGTGGTCATTTTAGGCCGTTTTTATACATGTTCATGCCTCTTGTAAGACTCTATGATTGTAATAGATGGTCATAAGTTTACCATCTGTTTGATGTTCTCATTCATACAGGAGAGAGACATGACTATTGTGGATCCTCTGGGGAGCCTCAACAACATCCTGATGCTGACGAGTCAGAGAAGAGTCTCTCCAGATCAGAACACCAGATGGTACAGCTTGGTTTGGTCTAGCATACAGCTTGCTCTATCTGGGTCTGGGCTGCGTTTCTGTAAAGCACTTTATGACTACAGTGACATCAGCATCCATAATGATATGTGTCTGTGTCCCCTCTTTATGGTTACCAGGACAACGCTAGCCCTTTCACCCTCCCGGAGTCCCCGTGTCATGCCTCTCCCGGTAGTGCCTTACTGCTGGGTATGAAGAGGTTGTCTGTGCTGCTGGTGGACTGCAGGAAATCAACGGGGCTGAGTGGAACTGTGAGAGGAGGAGGAGAGAAGAAAGGATCAGATTTGACACATCAAAGTAAGTGCTGTAGTTTAGTTCTAACAAATACAATAGATCTGCCCACTGGTATTTGTTACCAGGACAACCAGCAGAGTTCTGTTAGTTGACATGAAGATAGACTGGTGGATATGGATGTTATGAATATCATAACACTGAAAAAGGATTCTGCCAATGAAAAGAGAGAAACCAATAGACCATATAAAACCTTGGTGAAAGTTAGCTTTAGAGAGAAAGTTTCAAGATGATCTGATGTAAGGTGAATGTGTAAAAGTATAACTTTAGTCCGTCCCCTCGCCCCGGCACGGGCGCGAACCAGGGACCCTCTGCACACACCAACAACAGTCACCCACGAAGCATCGTTACCCATCGCTCCACAAAGGCCGCGGCCCTTGCAGAGCAAGGGGAACCAGTACTTCAAGGTCTCAGAACAAGTGACGTCACCGACTGAAAGGCTATTAGCGCACACCACCGCTAACTAGCTAGCCATTTCACATCCGTTACACATGTTTTACAAAATCTTTCCCTAAAAACATTATGGATGTTACATTGCCTGTCCCAGTCAACCCCCCTATCTTTACAAGACTCTAGAACACACAAACTAAACTCCAGACACTTCAATGTGGTCTGTATTGCTTCATTAACATCTGATCTACACAACAAATGTATTGTTTAAAACAAACTCTGTAAGCCTTTTCTAAAAGCCATGAAATATGTATAAATGAAAAGCATTTTTTGTGAGACTTGGCCTCCGTCTCTGTAATGGACAAAATTAATTTCATTTCCTACTTTATCAGGTCAAGTGAAGGCTGAACTCCAACATAGACTTTAAAGAACATTGTTTCATTTGGAAATTACTAACTTTTTTGACATCAATGTGCTGCTAACAGTTTAGCTTCCTCCTCTGTCCCCATACTTGGCTCAAACTAGTGATCCTCTGCTTCTCAACACACGTGACCGTCCTCCTTGACATTGAACCGATTGAAGATATACAAAAGGTACCTGTTGGTTATCTCCATCTGTGACGTTTCAAGCTCGCTGTGGAGTGAGTTTACGGCCCGTTCTCACCCCCGTTACACATGTTCAGTTTGACTTTCCCACGGAATCGACCATATATGAATGCTGCCCTGCATCCCCAACATCAATTACTGTTGTTGTTTACGCAACCAAAAAAAACGCCTTTTGCACCTTGACTTGGCGCTCCGGTACCGCTTGCCGTGTGGTACCGCTTGCCGTGTGGTACCGCTTGCCGTGTGGAACCGCTTGCCGTGTGGTACCGCTTGCCGTGTGGTACCGCTTTCCGTGTGGTACCGCTTGCCGTGTGGTACCGCTTGCCATGTGGTACCGCTTGCCATGTGGTACCGCTTGCCGTGTGGTACCGCTTGCCGTGTGGTACCGCTTTCCGTGTGGTACCGCTTGCCATGTGGTACTGCTTGCCGTGTGGTACCGCTTTCCGTGTGGTACCGCTTGCCATGTGGTACTGCTTGCCATGTGGTAAAAGAGAGAACAGTCTATGACTAGGGTGGCTGGAGTCTTTAACAATTTTTAGGGCCTTCCTCTGACACCGCCTGGTATATATGTCCTGGATGGCAGGAAGCTTGGCCCCAGTGATGTACTGTAGTGCCTTGTGGTCGGAGGTCGAGCAGTTGCCATACCAGGCAGTGATGCAACCAATCAGGAGGCTCTCGATGGTGCAGTTATCAGGCCTACCACTGTTGTCATCGGCAAACTTAATGATGGTGTTGGAGTAGTGCCTGGCCGTGCAGTCATGAGTGAACAGGGACTACAGGAGGGGACTGAGCATGCACCCCTGAGGGGCCCCCGTGTTGAGGATCAATGTGGCTGATGTGTAGTTACCTACCCTTACCACCTGGGGGCGGCCCGTCAGGAAGTCCAGGATCCAGTTGCAGAGGGAGGTGTTTAGTCCCAGGGTCCTTAGCTTAGTGATGAGCTTTGAGGGCACTATGGTGTTGAATGCTGAGCTGTAGTCAATGAATAGCATTCTCACATAGGCGTTCCTTTTGTCCAGGTGGGAAAGGGCAGTGTTGAGTGCAATAGAGATGGTATCATCTGTGGATCTGTTGGGGCGGTATGCAAATTGGAGTGGGTCTAAGTGTTACTGGGATAATGGTGTTGATGTGAGCCATGACCAGCCTTTCAAAGCACTTCATGGCTACAGACGTGAGTGCTACAGGTCGGTAGTAATTTAGGTAGGTTACCTTAGTGTTCTTGGACACAGGGACTATGGTGGTCTGCTTGAAACATGTTGGTAATACAGACTCGGTCAGGGCATGCTCGGAGTACACATCCGGGTAATTCGTCTGGCCCTGCAGCCTTGGGAATGTTGACCCGGAACAGCTGATGCTCTCATGCATGCTTCAGTGTTACTTGCCTCGAAGCGAGCATACAAGTAATTTAGCTCATCTGGTAGGTGTCACGGGGCAGCTCGCGGCTGTTCTTCTCTTTATAGTGTGTGATAGTTTGCCCTGCAAATATCCGACGAACCTCGGAGCCGGTGTAGTACGATACGATCATAGTCCTGTTTTGACTCTTTGCCTGTTTGATGGTTCGTCGGAGGGCATAGCGGGATTTCTTATAAGCTTCCGGATTACTACCCTTTAGCTCAGTGGGGATGTTGCCTGTAATCCATAACTTCTGGTTGGGGTATGTACCGATTATGATTTTTCAACGCCGATACGGATTTATTGGAGGACCAAAAATAGCCAATACCGATTAATCGGCACATTTTTATATATATTTGTAATAATGACATTTACAACAATACTGAATGAACAATTTTATTTGAACTTAATATAATACATAAATAAAATCTATTTAGTCTCAAATAAATAATGAAACATGTTCAATTTGGTTTAAATAATGCAAAAACAAAGTGTTGGAGAAGAAAGTAAAAGTGCAGTATGTGCTATGTAAAAAAGCTAACGTCTAAGTTTCCTTGCTCAGAACATGAGAACATATGAAAGCTGGTAGTTCCTTTTAACATGAGTCTTCAATATTCCCAGGTAAGAAGTTTTAGGTTGTAGTTATTATAGGAATTATGACGCGTCGACTATGTCTCTCTATACCATTTGTATTTCATATACCTTTGACTATTGGATGTTCTTATAGGCACTTTAGTATTGCCAGCCTAATCTCGGGAGTTGATAGGCTTGAAGTCATAAACAGCGCTGTGCTTCAAGCATTGCTAAGAGCTGCTGGCAATTGCAGGAAAGTGCTGTTTGAATGAATGCTTACGAGCATGCTGCTGCCTACCACCGCTCAGTCAGACTGCTCTGTCAAATATCAAATCATAGACTTAATTATAATAAACACACAGAAATACAAGCCTTAGGTCATTAATATGGTAAAATCCAGAAAGTTTAATTTAGAAAACAAAACGTTTATTCTTTCAGTGAAATACGGAACCGTTCCATATTTTATAAAACGGGTGGCATCCATAAGTCTAAATATTGCTGTTACATTGCACAACCTTCAATGTTATGTCATGATTACAGTTGAAGTCAGAAGTTTACATACACCTCAGCCAAATACATTTAAACTCAGTTTTTCACAATTTCTGACATTTAATCCTTGTAAAAATGCCCTGTCTTAGGTCAGTTAGGATCACCACTTTATTTTAAGAATGTGAAATGTCAGAATAATAGTAGAGAGAATGATATATTTCAGCTTTTATTTCTTTCATCACATTCCCTGTGTGTCAGAAGTTTACGTTTCGGGTAGCCTTCCACAAGCTTCCCACAATAAGTTGGGTGAATTATGGCCCATTCCTCCTGACAGAGCTGGTATAACTGAGTCAGATTTGTAGGCCTCCTTGCTCACACATGCTTTTTCAGTTCTGGCCACACATTTTCTATAGGATTGAGGTCAGGGCTTTGTGATGGCCACTCCAATACCTTGACTTTGGTGTCCTTAAGCCATTTTGACACAACTTTGGAAGTATGCTTGGGGTCATTGTCCATTTGGAAGACCCATTTGCGACCAAGCATTAACTTCCTGACTGATGTCTTGAGATGTTGTTTCAATATATCCACAATTTTCCTGCCTCATGATGCCATCTATTTTGTGAAGTGCACCAGTCCCTCCTGCAGCAAAGCACCCCCACAACATGATGCTGCCACCCCCGTGCTTCACGGTTGGGATGGTGTTCTTCGGCTTGCAAGCTTCCCCCCTTTTTCTTCCAAACATAACGATGGTCATTATGGCCAAACAGTTATATTTTTGTTTCATCAGACCAGAGGACATTTCTCCAAAAAGTATGATCTTTGTCCCCATGTGCAGTTGCAACCTGTAGTCTGGCTTTTTATGGCGGTTTTGGAGCAGGGGCTTCATCCTTGCTGAGCGGCCTTTCAGGTTATGTCGATATAGGACTCGTTTTACTGTGGATATAGATACTTTTGTACCTGTTTCCTCCAGCATCTTCACAAGGTCCTTTGTTGTTCTGGGATTGATTTGCACTTTTCGCACCAAAGTACGTTCATCTCTAGGAGACAGAATGCGTCTCCTTCCGTAGCTGTATTTATTTATTTTTTATTTTACCAGGTATGTTGACTGAGAACACATTCTCATTTACAGCAACAACCTGGGGAATAGTTACAGGGGAGAAGAGGGGGATGAATGAGCCAATATGACGGCTGCGTGGTCCCATTGTCAGAGCTTCTAGGAGTACTGGGTGGAGGAGTCAAGCGCAGAGAGCAGGTTAGTTCAGGACGTGGATTTTTATTCCTGTCGACAGTAACAACGGTCATGCCCAACACAACGGGCGCATGAAAATCCCAGTCCAAACACACAGGACTAAACTGTCCGGAAAATAGCTTCCACTTAAATACCAACACCAAATAACAGAAAACAAGCCCGCACAAAAGCCGGCGGGCCTACTGCCCTTAAATAGCCTACCCACAAAACTAAACTCAAAACAGGTGCACCCAATCAGCCCAAACTAACAGAAACAAAAAGAAGGGAATCAATGGCAGCTAGTAGGCCGGTGACGACGACCGCCGAGCGCCGCCCGAACAGGAAGAGGCACCATCTTCGGCGGGATTCGTGACACCCATGGTGTTTATACTTGCGTACTATTGTTTGTACAGATGAACGTGGTACCTTCAGGCGTTTGGAAATTGCTCCCAAGGATGAACCAGACTTGTGGAGGTCTACAATTTTTTTCGGAGGTCTTGGCTGATTTCTTTTCATTTTCTCATGATGTCAAGCAAAGAGGCACTGCGTTTGAAGGTAGGCCTTGAAATACATCCACAGGTACACCTCCAATTGACAAAAATTATGTAAATTAGCCTATCAGAAGCTTCTAAAGCCATGACATAATTTTCTGGAATTTTCCAAGCTGTTTAAAGGCACAGTCAACTTAGTGTATGTAAATTTCTGACTCACTGGAATTGTGATACAGTGAAATAATCTGTCTATAAACAATTGTTGGAAAAATTACTTGTGTCATGCACAAAGTAGATGTCCTAACCGACTTGCCAAAACTATAGTTTGTGAACAAGAAATGTGTGGAGTGGTTGAAAAACAAGTTTTAATGACTCCAACCTAAGTTAATGTAAACTTCCGACTTCAACTCTGTCAAATTCTGGCAAATTAGTTTCCAGTTCACAACGAGCCCGGCGGCCCTAACTGTTCCATATACCCTGACTCTGCTTGCACTGAACACAAGAGAAGTGACACAATTTCCCTAGTTAATATTGCCTGCTAACATGAATTTCTTAACTAAATATGCAGGTTTAAAAAAATCAACTTCTGTGCATTGATTTTAAGTTGATGTTTATAGTTGGATACATTTGTGCAAAGATTGTGCTTTTTTCAGCAATGCACTTTTTTTAATCATCACCTATTTGGCGAAGTTGAAGTAGGCTGTGATTCGATGATAAATTAACAGGCACAACATTGATTATATGCAACGCAGGACAAGCTAGTTAACCTAGTAATATCATTAACCATGTGTAGTTAACTAGTGATTATGTGAAGATTGATTGTTTTTATAAGATAAGTTTAATGATAGCTAGCAACTTACCTTGGCTCTGTGCAGACACAAGGTCCTTTTGACGCTGCACTCGTGTAACGAAGTCAGCCTGCCACGCAGTTTCCTCGTGGATTGCAATGTAATCGGCCATAGTCAGCGTCCAAAAAGGCCGATGCTGATTAATCGGTCGACCTCTAGTATGTACGTACGCTCACTGTGGGGACGACGTCATCAATGCATTTATTGATGAAGCCAGTGACTGATGTGGTGTACTTCTCAAAGCCATCGGAAGAATCCTGGAACATATTCCAGTCTGTGCAAAATAGTCCTGTAGCTTTTGCTTCATCTGACCACTTTCTTAGTGACCGAGTCACTGGTGCTTCCTGCTTTAGTTTTTGCTTTTAAGCAGGAATCAGGATAGAATTATGGTCAAATTTGCCACATGGAGGGCGAGGGAGAGCTTTGTATCAAATCAAAACAAATGTTATTTGTCTCATACACATGGTTAGCAGATGTTAATGCGAGTGTAGCGAAATGCTTGTGCTTCTAGTTCCGACAATGCAGTAATAACCAACGAGTAATCTAACAATTCCACAACTACTACGTTATACACACAAGTGTAAAGGGATAAAGAATATGTACATAAAGATATATGAATGAGTGATGGTACAGAACGGCATAGGCAAGATGCAGTAGATGGTATAGAGTACAGTATATACATATGAGATGAGTAATGTAGGGTATATAAACATAAAGTGGCATAGTTTAAAGTGGCTAGTGATACATGTATTACATAAAGATGGCAAGATACAGTAGATGATATAGAGTACAGTATATACATATGAGATGAGTAATGTAGGGTATGTAAACATTATATTAAGTGGCATTGTTTAAAGTGGCTAGTGATACATTTTTACATACATTTCCATCAATTCCCATTATTAAAGTGGCTGGAGTTGAGTCAGTATGTTGGCAGCGGCCACTAAATGTTAGTGGTGGCTGTTTAACAGTCTGATGGCCTTGAGATAGAAGCTGTTTTTCAGTCTCTCGGTCCCTGCTTTGATGCACCTGTACTGACCTCGCCTTCTGGATGATAGCGGGGTGAACAGGCAGTGGCTCGGGTGGTTGTTGTCCTTGATGATCTTTATGGTCTTCCTGTGACATCGGGTGGTGTAGGTGTCCCGGTGATGCGTTGTGCAGACCTCACTACCCTCTGGAGAGCCTTACGGTTGTGGGCGGAGCAGTTGCCGTACCAGGCGGTGATACAGCCCGACAGGATGCTCTCGATTGTGCATCTGTAGAAGTTTGTGAGTGCTTTTGGTGACAAGCCAAATTTCTTCAGCCTCCTGAGGTTGAAGAGGCGCTGCTGTGCCTTCTTCACAACGCTGTCTGTGTGGGTGGACCAATTCAGTTTGTCCGTGAAGTGTACGCTGAGGAACTTAAAACGTACTACCCTCTCCTGTCCCGTCGATGTGGATAGGGGGGTGCTCCCTCTGCTGTTTCCTGAATTCCACAATCATCTCCTTTGTTTTGTTGACGTTGAGTGTGAGGTTATTTTCCTGACACCACACTCCGAGGGCCCTCACCTCCTCCCTGTAGGCCGTCTCGTCGTTGTTGGTAATCAAGCCTACCACTGTAGTGTCGTCCGCAAACTTGCGTCTATGTGTGGAGTAAAGGTGGTCTAGCGTTTTCCTCTGGTTGCACAATTTACGCGCTGGTAGAAATTATGTAAAACAGATTTGAGTTTTCCTGCATTAAAGTTTCCGGCCACTAGGAGGGCTACCTCTGAGTGTTTTCCTGTTTGCTGTTGGCCATATCTTTATTGAACCTTTATTTAACTAGTCAGTTAAGAACAAGTTCTATTTTACAATGACGTCCTACATCAGACGACGCTTGGCCAATTCTGCGTCGCCCTATGGGACTCCCAACAATACCTGGTTGTGATATGATGACTCGGTGAAACAGTTTTTTTATGTCCCGTTGGTAGGATATATACGTAATCGTACTTCGTCTTTTATCGATTGATTGTACGTTGGCTAATAGGACCGATGGTAAAGGTAGATTACCCTCTTTGCGACGGATCCTTACAAGGCACCCGGACCTTCGTCCGTGATACCTCCGTTTCTTTCTCATGCGAATGACGAGGATGAGGGCCTTGTCCGGCTTCTGAAGTAAATCCTTCATTGAAGCAAAAGTATTTCTCCAGTATGGGATGAGTAATCGCTGTCCTGATATCTAGAAGCTATTTTCGGTCATAAGACACAGTGGCAGAAACATTATGTACAAAATAAGTTACAAATAACGCGAAGAAGCATACACAATCGCACAATTGGTTACGGGATCGTAAAACGTCAGCCATCTCCTTCAGCGCCATTCTTCATATGATCTATTACATCATAAAACACTACTCAACCCATATGATCTATTACATAATAAAACACTACTCAACCCATATGATCTATTACATAATAAAACACTACTCAACACATATGATCTATTACATCATAAAACACTACTCAACCCATATGATCTATTACATCATAAAACACTACTCAACCCATATAATATATTGCATCATAGAACACTTTAACCCATATGATCTATTACATCATAAAACACTATTCAACCCATATAATATATTGCATCATAAAACACTTTTCAACCCATATGATCTATTACATCATAAAACACTACTCAACCCATATGATCTATTACATCATAAAACACTACTCAACCCATATGATCTATTACGTTATAAAACACTTTTCAACCCATATGATCTATTACATCATAAAACACTTTTCAACCCATATGATCTATTACATCATAAAACACTTTTCAACCCATATGATCTATTACATCATAAAACACTTTTCAACCCATATGATCTATTACATCATAAAACACTTTTCAACCCATATGATCTATTACATCATAAAGCACTTTTCAACCCATATGATCTATTACATCATAAAACACTTTTCAACCCATATGATCTATTACATCATAAAACACTTTTCAACCCATATGATCCATTACATCATAAAACACTACTCAACCCATATGATCTATTACATCATAAAACACTACTCAAACCATATGATCTATTACATCATAAAACACTACTCAAACCATATGATCTATTACATCATAAAACACTACTCAACACATATGATCTATTACATCACAAAACACTACTCAACACATATGATCTATTACATCACAAAACACTACTCAACCCGTATGATCTATTACATCATAAAACACTACTCAACCCATATGATCTATTACATCATAAAACACTACTCAACCCATATGATCTATTACATCATAAAACACTACTCAACCTATATAATCTATTACATCATAAAACACTACTCAACCCGTATGATCTATTACATCATAAAACACTACTCAAACCATATGATCTATTACATCATAAAACACTACTCAACACATATGATCTATTACATCATAAAACACTACTCAACCCGTATGATCTATTACATCATAAAACACTACTCAACCCGTATGATCTATTACATCAAACACTTTTCAACCCATATGATCTATTACATCATAAAACACTTTTCAACCCATATGATCTATTACATCATAAAACACTTTTCAACCCATATGATCTATTACATCATAAAACACTTTTCAACCCATATGATCTATTACATCATAAAGCACTTTTCAACCCATATGATCTATTACATCATAAAACACTTTTCAACCCATATGATCTATTACATCATAAAACACTTTTCAACCCATATGATCCATTACATCATAAAACACTACTCAACCCATATGATCTATTACATCATAAAACACTACTCAACCCGTATGATCTATTACATCATAAAACACTACTCAACCCGTATGATCTATTACATCATAAAACACTACTCAACCCATATGATCTATTACATCATAAAACACTACTCAACCCATATGATCTATTACATCATAAAACACTACTCAACCTATATAATCTATTACATCATAAAACACTACTCAACCCGTATGATCTATTACATCATAAAACACTACTCAAACCATATGATCTATTACATCATAAAACACTACTCAACACATATGATCTATTACATCATAAAACACTACTCAACCCGTATGATCTATTACATCATAAAACACTACTCAACCCGTATGATCTATTACATCATAAAACACTACTCAACCCATATGATCTATTACATCATAAAACACTACTCAACCCATATGATCTATTACATCATAAAACACTACTCAACCTATATAATCTATTACATCATAAAACACTACTCAACCCGTATGATCTATTACATCATAAAACACTACTCAAACCATATGATCTATTACATCATAAAACACTACTCAACACATATGATCTATTACATCATAAAACACTACTCAACCCGTATGATCTATTACATCATAAAACACTACTCAACCCGTATGATCTATTACATCATAAAACACTACTCAACCCGTATGATCTATTACATCATACAACACTACTCAACCCGTATGATCTATTACATCATAAAACACTACTCAACCCGTATGATCTATTACATCATAAAACACTACTCAACCCCTATGATCTATTACATCATAAAACACTTTCAACCCATATGATCTATTACATCATAAAACACTTTTCAACCCATATGATCTATTACATCATAAAACACTTCCATATGATCTATTCATTCATAAACACTTTTCAACCCATATGATCTATTACATCATAAAACACTTTTCAACCCATATGATCTATTACATCATAAAACACTTTTCAACCCATATGATCCATTACATCATAAAACACTACTCAACCCATATGATCTATTACATCATAAAACACTACTCAAACCATATGATCTATTACATCATAAAACACTACTCAAACCATATGATCTATTACATCATAAAACACTACTCAAACCATATGATCTATTACATCATAAAACACTACTCAACACATATGATCTATTACATCACAAAACACTACTCAACCCGTATGATCTATTACATCATAAAACACTACTCAACCCGTATGATCTATTACATCATAAAACACTACTCAACCCGTATGATCTATTACATCATAAAACACTACTCAACCCGTATGATCTATTACATCATAAAACACTACTCAACCCATATGATCTATTACATCATAAAACACTACTCAACCCGTATGATCTATTACATCATAAAACACTACTCAAACCATATGATCTATTACATCATAAAACACTACTCAACACATATGATCTATTACATCATAAAACACTACTCAACCCGTATGATCTATTACATCACAAAACACTACTCAACCCGTATGATCTATTACATCATAAAACACTACTCAACCCGTATGATCTATTACATCATAAAACACTACTCAACCCGTATGATCTATTACATCATAAAACACTACTCAACCCATATGATCTATTACATCATAAAACACTACTCAACCCATATGATCTATTACATCATAAAACACTACTCAACCCGTATGATCTATTACATCATAAAACACTACTCAACCCATATGATCTATTACATCATAAAACACTACTCAACCTATATAATCTATTACATCATAAAACACTACTCAACCCGTATGATCTATTACATCATAAAACACTACTCAAGCCCTATGATCTATTACATCATAAAACACTTTCAACCCATATGATCTATTACATCATAAAACACTTTTCAACCCATATGATCTATTACATCATAAAACACTTTTCAACCCATATGATCTATTACATCATAAAACACTTTTCAACCCATATGATCTATTACATCATAAAACACTTTTCAACCCATATGATCTATTACATCATAAAACACTTTTCAACCCATATGATCCATTACATCATAAAACACTTACTCAACCCATATGATCTATTACATCATAAAACACTACTCAAACCATATGATCTATTACATCATAAAACACTACTCAAACCATATGATCTATTACATCATAAAACACTACTCAAACCATATGATCTATTACATCATAAAACACTACTCAACACATATGATCTATTACATCACAAAACACTACTCAACACATATGATCTATTACATCACAAAACACTACTCAACCCGTATGATCTATTACATCATAAAACAATACTCAACCCGTATGATCTATTACATCATAAAACACTACTCAACCCGTATGATCTATTACATCATTAAACACTACTCAACCCGTATGATCTATTACATCATTAAACACTACTCAACCCGTATGATCTATTACATCATAAAACACTACTCAACCCGTATGATCTATTACATCATAAAACACTTTTCAACCCATATGATCTATTACATCATAAAACACTTTCAACCCATATGATCTATTACATCATAAAACACTACTCAACCCATATGATCTATTACATCATAAAACACTACTCAAACCATATGATCTATTACATCATAAAACACTACTTAAACCATATGATCTATTACATCATAAAACACTTTTCAACCCATATGATCTATTACATCATAAAACACTTTTCAACCCATATGATCTATTACATCATAAAACACTTTTCAACACATATGATCTATTACATCATAAAACACTTTTCAACACATATGATCCATTACATCATAAAACACTACTCAACCCATATGATCTATTACATCATAAAACACTACTCAAACCATATGATCTATTACATCATAAAACACTACTCAACCCGTATGATCTATTACATCATAAAACACTACTCAACCCGTATGATCTATTACATCATAAAACACTACTCAACCCATATGATCTATTACATCATAAAACACTACTCAACCCATATGATCTATTACATCATAAAACACTACTCAACCCATATGATCTATTACATCATAAAACACTACTCAACCTATATAATCTATTACATCATAAAACACTACTCAACCCGTATGATCTATTACATCATAAAACACTACTCAAACCATATGATCTATTACATCATAAAACACTACTCAACACATATGATCTATTACATCATAAAACACTACTCAACCCGTATGATCTATTACATCATAAAACACTACTCAAACCATATGATCTATTACATCATAAAACACTACTCAAACCATATGATCTATTACATCATAAAACACTACTCAACACATATGATCTATTACATCATAAAACACTACTCAACCCGTATGATCTATTACATCATAAAACACTACTCAACCCGTATTATCTATTACATCATAAAACACTACTCAACCCGTATGATCTATTACATCATACAACACTACTCAACCCGTATGATCTATTACATCATAAAACACTACTCAACCCGTATGATCTATTACATCATAAAACACTACTCAACCCCTATGATCTATTACATCATAAAACACTTTTCAACCCATATGATCTATTACATCATAAAACACTTTTCAACCCATATGTTCTATTCATTCATAAAACACTTTTCAACCCATATGATCTATTACATCATAAAACACTTTTCAACCCATATGATCCATTACATCATAAAACACTACTCAACCCATATGATCTATTACATCATAAAACACTACTCAAACCATATGATCTATTACATCATAAAACACTACTCAAACCATATGATCTATTACATCATAAAACACTACTCAAACCATATGATCTATTACATCATAAAACACTACTCAACACATATGATCTATTACATCACAAAACACTACTCAACCCGTATGATCTATTACATCATAAAACAATACTCAACCCGTATGATCTATTACATCATAAAACACTACTCAACCCATATGATCTATTACATCATAAAACACTACTCAACCTATATAATCTATTACATCATAAAACACTACTCAACACATATGATCTATTACATCATAAAACACTACTCAACCCGTATGATCTATTACATCATAAAACACTACTCAACCCGTATGATCTATTACATCATAAAACACTACTCAACCCGTATGATCTATTACATCATACAACACTACTCAACCCGTATGATCTATTACATCATAAAACACTACTCAACCCATATGATCTATTACATCATAAAACACTACTCAACCCATATGATCTATTACATCATAAAACACTTTTCAACCCATATGATCTATTACATCATAAAACACTACTCAACCCATATGATCTATTACATTATAAAACACTTTTCAACCCATATGATCTATTACATCATAAAACACTTTTCAACCCATATGATCTATTACATCATAAAACACTACTCAACCCACATGATCTATTACATCATAAAACACTACTCAACCTATATGATCTATTACATCATAAAACACTACTCAAACCATATGATCTATTACATCATAAAACACTTTTCAACCCATATGATCCATTACATCATAAAACACTACTCAACCCATATGATCTATTACATCATAAAACACTACTCAAACCATATGATCTATTACATCATAAAACACTACTCAACCCATATGATCTATTACATCATAAAACACTACTCAACCCGTATGATCTATTACATCATAAAACACTACTCAACACGTATGATCTATTACATCATAAAACACTACTCAACCCGTATGATCTATTACATCATAAAACACTACTCAACCCGTATGATCTATTACATCATAAAACACTACTCAACCCGTATGATCTATTACATCATAAAACACTACTCAACCCGTATGATCTATTACATCATAAAACACTACTCAACCCGTATGATCTATTACATCATAAAACACTACTCAACCCGTATGATCAATTACATAATAAAACACTGTTCAACCCGTATGATCTATTACATAATAAAACACTTTTCAACCCATATGATCTATTACATCATAAAACCCTTTTCAACCCATATGATCTATTACGTTATAAAACACTTTTCAACCCATATGATCTATTACATCATAAAACACTTTTCAACCCATATGATCTATTACATCATAAAACACTACTCAACGCATATGATCTATTACGTTATAAAACACTTTTCAACCCATATGATCTATTACATCATAAAACACTTTTCAACCCATATGATCTATTACATCATAAAACACGACTCAACCCATATGATCTATTACGTCATAAGTCTAATAAAACGTATACACATATGATGTCACAGTGAATTCATGACATGTGGATGAACAAGCCTTTTCATACTGTATAATATGGCTATATATAGACTGAACAAAACATAAACGCAACAATTTCAACGATTTACAGTTCATATATGTCAGTCAATGTCAATACATTCATTAGGCCCTGATCTGCGGACTTCACATGACTGGGCATAGGCCCACCCACTGGGGAGCCAGGCCCAGCCAATCAGAATTAGTTTTCCCCCTCAAAATGGCTTTATTACAGAGAGACGTTCTACTCGGTTCCATCAGCTGTCCAGGTGGCTGGTCTCAGTCTCCCTCAGGTGAAGAAGCCGGATGTGGAGGTCCTGGGCGGGTGTGGTTACGCATGGTCCAGGTGGCTGGTCTCAGTCTCCCTCAGGTGAAGAAGCCGGATGTGGAGGTCCTGGGTGGGTGTGGTTACACGTGGTCTGCATTTGTGAAGCCGGTTGGACGTACTGCCAAATTCTCTAAAACGACGTTGGAGGCGGCTTATGGTAAAGGAATTTACAGTACCAGTCAAAAGTTTGGACACGCCTACTCATTCCAGGGTTTTTCTTTATTTTTACTATGTTCTACATTGTAGAATAATAGTGAAGACATCAACTATGAAATAACACATAAGGAATCATGTAGTAAACAAAAAAGTGTTCAACAAATAAATATATTTTATATTTGAGATTCTTCAAATTAGCCACCCTTTGCATCGATGACAGCTTTGCACACTCTTGGAATTCTCTCAACCAGCTTGATGAGGTAGGCTCGTAGAATGCATTTTAATTAACAGGTGTGCCTTCTTAAAAGTAAATTTGTGGAATTTATTTTCTTCTTAAGGCATTTGTGCCAATCAGTTGTGTTGTGACAAGGTAGCGGTGGTATACAGAAGATAGCCCTATTTGGTAAAAGACCAAGTCCACATTATGACAAGAACAGCTCAATTAAGCAAAGAGAAAAGACAGTCCATCATTACTTGAGGGTCAGTCAATCCGGAAAAGTTCAATAACTTTTTTAATGTTTCTTCAAGTACAGTCGCAAAAGAGCTATGATGAAACTTGCTCTCATGAGGACCACCACAGGAAAGGAAGACCCAGAGGAAAAGTTCATTACTCAAATTGCAGCCCAAATAACTGCTTCACAGAGTTCAAGTAACAGACACATCTCAACATCAACTGTTCAGAGGAGACTGCGTGAATCAGGCCTTCATTGTCAAATTGCTGCAAAGAAACAACTACTAAAGGACACCAATAAGAAGAAGAGACTTGCTTGGGCCAAGAAACACAAGCAATGGACATTAGATCTGTCCTTTGGTCTGATGAGTCCAAATTTAAGATTTTCGGGTCCAACCGGCGTGTCTTTGTGAGACACAGAGTAGGTGAACGGATGATCTCCACATGTGTGGTTCCCACCGTGAAGCATGGAGAAGGTGGAGTGGGGGTACTTTGTTGGTGACACTGTCTGTGATTTATTTAGAATTCAAGGCACACTTAACCAGCATGGCTACCACAGCATTCTGCAGTGATACACCATCCCATCTGGTTTGGGCTTAGTGGGCCTATCATTTGTTTTTCAACAAGACAATGACCCAACACACCTCCAGGCTGTGTAAGGGCTATTTGACCAAGAAGGAGAGTGATGGAGTGCTGCATAAGATGACCTGGCCTCCACAATCACCCGATGCTCAGCATATGTGGGAACTCCTACAAGACTGTTGGAAAAGCATTCCAGGTGAAGCTGGTTGAGAGAATGCCAAGCTGTCATCAAGGCAAAGGGTGGCTACTTTGAAGAATCGAATATATATTTAGATTTGTTTAACACTTTTTTTGGTTACAACATGATTCCATATGTGTTTTTCATAGTATTGATGTCTTCACTATTATTCCACAATGTAGAAAATAGTAAAAATGAAGAAAAACCCTTGAATGAGTAGGTGAGTCCTAACTTTTGACTGGTACTGTACATGAAATTCCCTGGCAACAGCTCCAGTGGACATTCCTGCAGTCAGCCAATTGCCCGCTCCCTCTGAGACATCTGTGGCATCGTGTTGTGTGACAAAACTGCACATTTTAGAGTGGCCTTTTATTGTCCCCGGCACAAGGTGCACCTGTGTAATGATAATGCTGTTTAATCAGCTTCTTGATATGCCACACCTGTCAGGTGGATGGATTATTTTGGCAAAGGAGAAATGTTCACTAACAGGGATGCAAAATTTGTGCCCAATTCAAGAGAAATAAGCATTTTGTACGTATGGGGGAAAATTCTGCTATCTTTTTTTTCAGCTCATGAAACATGGGACCAACACTTTACATGTTGCGTTTATATTTTTGTTCAGTATAGTTGCTATCAGTTTTAGAAACATATGATGTCATAGGTTATTCATCACATGAGAATGAACATGCCTTTTCAAACTCTATGATATGGCTGTATATAGACTTACTATATATAGTAACTATCAGTTTTAGGAACATCTACCCCAAATATTTCACCTTATTTTTTACTTTACCCAAAATATGACATCAACGATAGTCAACATGTTGAAAATCTGTGAATGTATAAATAAGAAATTGGTCCATTTAAACAGCAGGTGTTGAACCCTTTCAACAACGGGGAGATGTTACTGATGTGCTTTGTGTCTTCGACGTAAAAACTAGTTTTGGACTTCCACACAAAAGGTCCCATTTACTTATTTTTTGTTTTTATTTTTTGTTTTATTTTTTGCATTCTGTATCATACATCTATGAAAGTTATATATTTAGAACCACCTGCTCGATTGGAATCCAGCGACGTCTGTGTCTTCAGTGTCCTAGAACTGTTTAGTTTTTTTGTGTTCTGACTTGTAAAACAGAATGAATAAAACAAGTAATGTAAACATATTATCAGTAATTACCAGGAAGCTCTACAATATTTGTTTTAAAATCACACTAAGATTGTTAAAACTGGCCTCAGGTTATTGAGGGATCTGATTAGGATTTACCCTCGTAGCAAGGCCGTTTTATCATGTGGAGGTTTCATTCAGGTCTCTATTTAAATGAACACTCTGTCTTTAGCAGGAGAAAGACCAGACTCAGAAGAACCAGAGCCAGGGACGTCCAAACCAGCAAGAAGACACCAGTGTTCCCACTGTGGAAAGAGTTTTAACCAGAAAGGACACCTGAACCAACACGAGAGAATACACACAGGGGAGAAGCCTTACCACTGCTCCCAGTGTGGAAAGGGTTTTAACCAGAAAAGCTACCTGAAAAAACACGAGAGAATACACATAGAGGAGAAGCCTTACCACTGCTCCCAGTGTGGAAAGAGTTTTACCCACTTGTGTAATCTGAAAACACATGAGAGAATACACACAGGAGAAAAGCTGTACCGCTGCTCCCAGTGTGGAAGGAGTTTTACCCACTTACGTAACCTGAAAACACATGAGAGAATACACACAGGGCAGAAGCCTTACCATTGCTCCCAGTGTGGAAAGAATTTTACTCACTTAAATAACCTGAAAACACATGAGCAATTACACACGGGGGAGAAGCCTTACTGCTGCTCCCAGTGTGGAAAGTGTTTTAACCAGAAAAGCTACCTGAAAAAACACGAGAGAATGCACACAGGAGAAAAGCCTTACCACTGCTCCCAGTGTGGGAAGGGTTGTAACCAGTTAGGTGACCTGAAACGACATGAGAGAATACACACAGGAGAAAATCTGTGCTATTGCTCCCAGTGTGGAAAGGGTTGTAACCACTTAGGTGACCTGAAACGACATGAGAGAATACACACAGGAGAAAATCTGTACTATTGCTCCCAGTGTGGAAAGGGTTGTAACCACTTAGGTGACCTGAAACGACATGAGAGAATACACACAGGAGAAAAGCTGTACCACTGCTCCCAGTGTGGAAAGAGTTTTACCCACTTACGTAACCTGAAAACACATGAGATAATACATACAGGGGAGAAGCCTTACCACTGCTCCCAGTGTGGAAAGAGTTTTATCCACTTATGTAACCTGAAAACACACAAGCAATTACACACAGGGGAGAAGCCTTACCACTGCTCCCAGTGTGGAAAGAGTTTTAATCAGAAAAGCTACCTTAAAAAACATGAGAGATCACACACAGGAGACAAGCCTTACCACTGCTCCCAGTGTGGTAAGGGTTGTAACCAGTTAGGGGACCTGAAACAACATGAGAGAGTACACACAGGAGAAAAGCTGTACCACTGCTCCCAGTGTGGAAAGGATTTTACCCAGTTAGGGGTCCTGAAACGGCATGAGAGAATACAGACAGGAGAGAAGCCTTACCACTGCTCCCAGTGTGGAAAGGATTTTACCCAGTTAGGGGACCTGAAACGGCATGAGAGAATACACACAGGAGAAAAGCTGTACCACTGCTCCCAGTGTGGAAAGAGTTTTACCCAGTTTTTAAACTTGAAAACACATGAGAGAATACACACACAGGGGAGAAGCCTTACCACTCCTCCCAGTGTGGAAATCGTTTTAATCAGTTAGGTAACATGAGAACACATGAGAATAAACACACAGTAGATAAGGATGTAGGCTACTGAACAGTAGGAAACAGGACAGATTTTAGGCTGCTGAACAGTAGGATAAATATATGCCTCTGAACAGTGGGACATAGGAGAGGTGCCCTATACGTGGTGGGAGGCTGCAGAGACTCGGGAAATTCGTGTTAGGTATTGACTTTCCAGTGTTTTCACTACTGCGTGTATGTTTATGTAAATAAACCGTTATCTCAGAATGATGTTGGGGATAATTAAGTACTGGTGCTATAATGTCTGGCGCCGCCTCCACTGGCCAATAGGGATGTGTGTCATAGTATCATAGGATATCATTGGGATGGGTATTATAGTATCATAGGGAATCATAGGGCCGTGTATCATAGTATCACAGGATATCATAGGGATGTGTATCATAGTATCATAGGATATCATAGGGAATCATAGGGCTGTGAATCATAGTATCACAGGATATCATAGGGATGTGTATCATAGGGATGGGTATCATAGGATATCATAGGGAATAATAGGGCTGTGTAACATAGTAGTGTGCTGAATAACTGATGAATAAGTAGTGGTCCTATAATGTAAACTCTCAACAGGAAATCAATTCTAATGTATAACTTCAAGATCATTTTCACTCTGGTTTCAATTACATTTTCATCCAAACTAACAAGCAAATACTTTATGCATTTATTGTTACAAATCAACTTGCAAGGTTCCACAGATCAAAAGGGCAAAGCCTTGCAGATTGATGGCTGGGGTCCATCTGATGATAAGAGTCTGGGAAGATCAAAGCCTTGCAGATTGATGGCTGGGGTCCGTCTGATGATAAGAGTCTGGGAACATCAAAGCCTTGCAGATTGATGGCTGGGGTCCGTCTGATGATAAGAGTCTGGGAAGATCAAAGCCTTGCAGATTGATGGCTGGGGTCCGTCTGATGATAAGAGTTTGGGAAGATCAAAGCCTTGCAGATTGATGGCTGGGGTCCATCTGATGATAAGAGTCTGGGAAGATCAAAGCCTTGCAGATTGGTGGCTGGGGTCCATCCGATGATAAGAGTCTGGGAAGATCCAATAGCCGTATTTGCCAAATTTGTTAGAAGTAGTGTAAGATAGTAGTTAATAGTGTAAGAATTTGAGTTGTGTAATTTTGCCAAATCAAAATGTATTGGGGGTATGTGAGACAATGAAGATGTACCATAGTTGTTTATTATATTGTGATTGTCTTGTGTGTATATATATATATATATATATATATATATATATATTAGGGATTGATTGTTTATATATTAAGGGTATGTTGTTTATTATATTGTGATTGTCTTGTGTATATATATATACATATATATATATATTAGGGATTGATTGTTTATATATTAAGGGTATGTTGTTTATTATATTGTGATTGTCTTGTGTATATATATATACATATATATATATTAGGGATTGATTGTTTATATATTAAGGGTATGTTGTTTATTATGTTGTGATTGTCTTGTGTATATATATATATATATATATATATTAGGTATTGATTGTTTATATATTAAGGGTATGTGAGACAAGGAAGACGTACCATAGTTGTTAATTAGGAAAGGAAATTGTATTAATTATCGGATGTTGTGAAACAAACAACAATTGTGTCTGTCATTGTCTGTTGTCTTTACAATCGCCGCCTAACCTTGTTGTATTTCCCCTTCCCCTTTTGAAAAGGACCACCATGTAAATATCTGTTAAGCATTATTGTGTTATCCTTCATGATTTTCTTAAATTGTATGTGTATGCGTCACCAGCTGGAGCGCCCTTATTGTATGTATTTTATAAACTGTCAAATAAATTCAATCAATATACATGTTCATATTAAGCTTATACTTCTGTGTACAGGAAAGTATTATTTGTAAAATGGAAGAGAAAATATATCAGCTTATTGTTAAATTATTATGACGTTATTTCCAATACAAAAAGTGTAGTAACTATTGTTTCCAATCTGCGTTACCCACTCCAGCCAGCAGATGGCGATATGCGTCTTTCAGCTGACTCTTCATGCGTGACGTATAATCTTGTGGACTGAACGCTTCTTCAGGAACAACAACACGGCTACTCTTTCAAACGCCTCGGTAGCTTGCTAGCTAATTTAAATGCGATACATTGACGCTTTAGACCATGTTTATGTACATTAGCTAATCTCAGTGTTTTAAACACAATTCTGTTGACGTTTCTACTGGTTAACTTTAAGCTAATTTGGTTGTTCAATTTGCAAACTTGTTAAAGATTGATACTGAGCCTAGCACTAGGCTAGTCGCTAATGTTAACTAGCTAGCTAACTAGCTAACATCCCGGACCATGAGCTCACTAAACTACTCGCCCCTTGCTAAAGAAGAGGAGGTCTACTGGACGGAGAAAGAAGCTCTGGGAATTGTAAGAAATTGAAATAGAGACTGGAAACTAGCAATAACTACACTTCAACATAAGCCATATATTATACAAAAACACACATACTCCTCATTTCTCTTGGACATATGCTGGACTTAAGACACCAACTATAGACACACATAATTCCCCTCCCCCATAATAACCACAGACACACCCAACCCATGGTTGGACCTCAGGACAAAGAACTCTCAGGAACCAATGGAACGTGGACACCAGGCCTGATCAGGACTACCCAAGACCCAGATCGACCAATCGGAAGGCCGGACTCGCAGATCTACCTACTTTGCTTGTTGTCTGTATAGTACTGAACAATTCTGGAAACTGGTCTCTTTTCCGGACGATTCACTAGGAGTCAGACTGAAAGAGCCTTGCTGCAAGATTTTACTAAGATATCTTTACATGTAATTAAACGGCCTTATTATAAAATTATCCACCTCGTCCTATTGTCTCCTCTTGTTCTCCTGTCAACAGTAAACGTTTTACTAACAAACTTGGAAGCAGAGGATGGTCAAAACATATTTGTATTCGGCCCAATAGAAAATTCATCGGACAGGAGACGAGAGGGAGAAATTTATCCAGAGGAGAGGTGACCTTTGAGGGAGAATCGCGATTCAACCCACACAGGAAACTGATCAAAGAGCTCGAAACTAAAGAGGTGAGCAGATGCCCGTTTAACCAAAATCTGTATATTGTATTATAGCCAATATCTAAATTCAATGATCAGGAGTACTGTGGTGAGTGTGAATTGTTGCTAAATTTATGTGGAATTGTTTAGAATTTAAGGCATTGTGTACAGATATCTAAGTATTAATAGGTCAAAGACTTATTCACATAGTCTGGCACTACGCGGTATGCTGATCGAGTAGGTGTACAGTGAAGAATAAGCTTTATAACGATTCACATAGTCGGGCCATATTTGACAGTCGATCAGGTAGGGGTTACCGTGAAGAATCCATAATTAAAAGATGGGATCCAAATAGCCGGGCAGTAGTTAGATTTGGCAAATCAGCTAGGTGTTACCGTGAAGACCCATAAAAAAAATAAAAATAAAAATATATAACGATTCACACAGTCGGGCCATATTTGACAGTCGATCAGATAGGGGTACCGTGAAGAATCCATACGTTTTCAAATAGTCGTGCAGTAGCTATACTTAGCTAGGTGTTACGTGAGAAATCTAATGTGAATTCAAATAGTCGTGCAGTAGCTATACTTAGCTAGGTGTTACGTGAGAAATCTAATGTGATATTGCATGTGTAAGTTGTGTTGTAATTGTATGTGTAAGTTGTGTTGTCGCAATGTGGGGGATTGAACGTTCCACGAGACCAATTGCTACTAACTAGCCATATGCTAGTTGAGGCTGTGCTAAAGTGACCGCCGTGTCGATGTGTATATATCGCTGTGAAGCAACTATTTTCTGCTGATGAGTTGACCGGATTTTTCCCTCTCCTGCTGTTGATAAATCCCTAAGGGTGAGAATCAATTTGAAAATTATTATAGAAGCGCGTGAATTACTAGTATATTGTCCCCAAAGGAAATTTCTGAAATGTTTTGGCAAAGTATTTAATTAATCGGAAAAAGTTCAAATTAAATCGGAAAAGTTAATAGAAATAATATCTTTCGAATTATATATCATATAATTACCATTCCAATTATATCAGGAGCGCCTGAATTACTAGTATATTGTCCCCAAAGGAAACTTCTGAAATATTTTGCCAAAGTATTTAATTAATTAAATTAGCGAAAAGCAATAATATTTTTTTTATTAAATGTACCTAAAACTGTCATTCCAATTATAACAGGAGCGCGTGAATATATTCGTATATTGTTTCAAAGAGATATAGCTGATATATTGTTGGAAAACGAAAATAATTCATAGGTTACACGGCAATAAAATCCTTTGTCCACGCGAGTCGGACACGAGACTGGGGGAGGTGAGGGGAAGAAAAACACATCGCTGGTTTCGATCAGTAACGGGCTAAAGTATACAAAGATAATAATAGACCCAGACATAGCTTAACGACAAAATGACCACGACTATCGTCCCCAAACACAAATTCAACGAATATTTAGATCAGAGAATGAAAGACAGAGCAGGCAGGAAATTACACTACAAACCCGTTAAAAAGATTTGGGAGGAAGTGAGGCTGAGATGGACTCAAACAGGTTTCCTTAGTGGAGTCGCCCCATCAAAAGGGCAACTCCTCATTATGGAGAAAGAATTGGAGGAAGCAGTGAAGCAAGGGATAGAATGTGAAGTTGATAAGAATAAGAGTCACTTATTTAAAAAAGAAGGGACAAAGCAAAGGGAAAAGGCAGAGGCTGAGATGAAAATAGGATTGTGGGCGATTGAAGAGATCAGAAGGGCACTCCCATACCGAAAACCTGACACGATGGGAGTGGTCACTGGAGCACCAACTGACACCAAAGAGGGCAGGCCCAATAATAATGATGCCCCACCTACCACCACAGCAACCCCATCGGCCCCCACCCATCTATACCCAGAACTGCCACAGGGAGAGAAAAAAGCACCACCTCCCTATTTTCAAAATCCATTCACTCACCTCCCTCAAAACCCCTTTCTGACCCCTGCTGTGGTACAGGCACCAGTGTTTGTGGTGCATGAAGGACACTTAAAAGGAAGTATGACTTTGGGGATCCAAGAAGGGCAACTCGTGTGTGAAGAGAGGCCTGATCATCGAGACAGGGAGGAAAGGGATAGAGCATACACACAGGGACGTGGGGGGGGTTCGAACCCTGCCTCACTACAGGGACATGGTGGGTCTCTACCAACCAACCCACAAGAGGGGGGTAATGGGTCTCAACCAGGCCCTTTGAAAAGAGAAGACAGAGAGCTGATTCAGTTTTCTTCCACTCCAAACCCAGACTGGTTCAGAAACAGAACACAGGGGGATAGTCAAATAGTTTCTGAAGGGTCATGGTCGCCACCAGGACAATGTTCCTCTGGGGCCTCATTAAGAAGGAACCACAACAAGGACGATGAAGGTGAGAATAAAACAGGACAAGACGAAGAGGAGGTGGAGCGAGACCTCAGGGAGTCACTGGCACTGGCCAGATCTATGATAGAAGATGCTGAACGTGGAGAGGGCTCGTACCATATAAAAGGGGTAATGATGGGGAAGGTGACGGATTTGGTCGAACCTATTAGACAGTCCGTACGCCTCAGGGAACAGAACAGCAGGGGTGTCTCGTCCAGGGCAGATTGGGATCCCAAACATGGAGGACGAGAAGGGTCGGAGATGCAGATGCCGTTGAGGCCCACTCCGGACGGAGGGCATGAAGAATACCAACCCTGGAAAATGACAGACCTTACCACTCTGATGGAACAATTACCCAGCCTGCATGGGGGTGCCTCTGCATGGCTCCTTCAACTGCAAACACTGACGTCCGGCCTACGGCTCTGTCTAGGTGACATGAGGGCCCTTCTGGCTAGAGCAACAGACCATACCACCATGAGTGCTCTGATAAGAGAGGCAGATCTTGCCACAGCCCCGGCTGCACTGGCCCAGGAAGACTTCCGAGCGGAATTGTGGGCAGTGTTGAGAAGGGCATATCCCACAGAACGAAACCATGCAACCCTTTCATCCTTCACCATCAATCCAGGGGAACAACCGGCAGCCTACCTAGACAGAGCAAAGACCACATGGAGAACTGTTCATGAAGAACCATATGACCATACTGGCACCACGGTCAGCATGTGGAAGGAGATGGTGGTGAGCGGCGCTCCCATTGAGGTCCGAACTAAACTAAGGGCCACGGTGGGGTTAATGGCACTTCCCCAGGCTCAGTTCAATTCCCATGTACATCATCACATCACCCAATACAATAAGGATAAGGGAGGGGCTGAAACACAAGTCCAGTCCCTACAGGTACAACTTTTGAAACTACAATTGAAAGAGGCCCAGAAAGGAGAAAAACCCAAGAAACAGATGGTGGCTGAAGATCAACAAGACATCTCACAAATCATTGAAAAAACGGTTTCACAAATGATACAGCAACAACAACCACCCATGGCCCCACAGGGACCTCCCATGCCAGCACCAGGGATGGAACAACCTGTCCCGATGGCCGCACAACCATACTATTACCCACCACAACCAGGCTATTCGTCTACATGGGGAAAACAACCAAGGAACACTGGACCCTGGGGGAGCTGTTACAATTGTAAGCAGACAGGACATATGGCTCGCCAGTGTCCATACCCAGTGACAGCGGCCCAAAATCAGTGGGTGGCAAACAGGGCACGAGGATTCGCCCCTAGACCGAGAGGGGGAGTAAGGCCAATGATGTATCAACCCCGTGCAGCCCAGCAACCGGCATACAATCACCCTATCACAGACCTGAACCAACAGCCACCTCCTCCCTTCCAGGGCATGTCAGATGAATATGCCCCATGGCCCTGAAGCTGCCCACCACCACAGAACGAGTATGGGGGTCAACATTTTCCACTACACACCGAACCAACTATCATGTGTGAGGTGGAGGGAGTGACCCACCAATTTTTGGTAGATACAGGATGTACGTATTCTGCCATAAGATCTCGTCAACCACTCTCTTCGGAAACAATACAGGTGGTGGGGGTATCAGGAACACCCGAAGCACAGAACAAGACCATTCCATTGCTTTTCTCATGGGGCCCTTCCAATTTGAAGCATCAGTTCCTATACTGTCCCAATTGTCCAATCAACCTCCTAGGAAGGGATCTACTATGCAAACTGAAATGTTCAATTTACCTTACTGAGAAGGGCGTGGAGGTCTCCATTGATCCTATTCCTTCAACACCTGCCCACCCCGTCAGTGTACTGATGTTACCTATCATCCCAACCCCTGTGTTGTCAGCAACACAAGAAATCTATTGGCTAAAATGCATTGAGACAGGTCCTGGGACCCCGGAGGTCCAGTTTAAGTTCAATCAACTGAAATCACAGATCTATGCATTACACCCATACAAGACCCCACAAGCTGAAATTCACTGCACATTGAATGTGACAGACAATGACGTGAACACATACACCGATGACTGGGATGAGAACATGATGCACCTAACGCCATCCATCAGGTGTTGCACCATTGTGTGTGGACAAGAGGGGGTGGCAGCACCAGTTATCCTACCACCTCATTTGAAATCCTGGTACTTACTAGGGGAGGAGTCAGCTCCCCATGTTACACTAGCGGTGGGAAACGGTTTTGAAGCAAGGAGCCTGGGCCCTATGATCAGACGAGCATCCAAACTTCAGTGGGAACCCACCCAAACACCGGGAATACACAAGGCCACCACTGAAAACATGTGGAGGTTCATGACTGTTGACACTGAAGAACACTGTCTTCCAGAACGACTGACCCTGCCAAGACACCATGGTAAGCCATACACCGACCACCCATCTACCAAAGCATTGATCTCCACCATAGATGAAAGGTTATGGACTCACACCCCTTTTGATGTGGGCCAACTACAGGTGACACCGGTCACCATCACCCTACTAAATCCAGATCAAATACCTATTTACCGAACTCAATACCGTTTGAAACCCGAACAGATCATGGGGATCGAACCGACCATTGATGGGTTACTGAGAGCACAGGTTATCTATCGAACTGTATCTCCATGGAACACGCCGATTCTACCAGTGCTGAAAGCCGGAGGAGAAACATACCGGATGGTTCAAGACTTCCGAGCAGTAAATGACGTTACTGCACCAATAGACCTACCTGTCCCTGACCCTCACATCACTCTGAGCAACCTGTCTCCAAAACACCAATACTTCACGGTGGTGGATCTGGCTAATGCTTTCTTCAGCATCCCACTTGATGAAGCCTCTCAGCCACTCTTTGCTTTCACGTATGAACATCATCAGTACACTTATTTTGTTCTTCCACAGGGTTACAGGTGTTCACCCGGAATATTCAATCATATCCTAAAAACACACCTGGCAGAGTTGGAAATCCCAGAAGGTGTGATACTGATCCAATATGTAGATGACCTTTTGTTGGGGGCTCCCACTTCTGATCTCTGTCTACAGATGACAAAAACACTACTGGACTTTCTGGCCGTCAAAGGATACAAAGTCAAAATGAGTAAAGTCCAGACCTGTCGCAGAACTGTCCTTTTCCTTGGCAGAGAAATCTCAGGAGAAGGAGCAGGACTCTCCAAAAGCCACAGAGACTCGATACTTCATCATCCGCGCCCCATCACGGTGTCGGGAATGTTGTCTTTCCTTGGCTTGACAGGGTACAGCCGAACACACATCCCAGACTACACTGCCAGAACTGAGCCACTGAGAGAAATAGTGCGAGAGGCGGGACCAAGGAACCTACACTCGTCATTGACATGGACCACTGAAGCATCAAAGGCGTTTGCACTCTTGAAAACAGATCTCTCAGTGGCAGCAGCATTGACATCACCTGACTACAAAAACAAATTCCATCTGGATGTTTCTGAAAAGGAAGGATTCACATCATCCATCCTTTTTCAGAAACAAGAGGGGGAGAGAAGAGTGCTGATGTATCACTCCTCCAAATTGGACCACATTGAAGTAGGACAAACCACGTGTTCCAGGTATGTGGCTGCAGTGGCAAAAGCTATTGAAAAAACAGCCCACCTGGTAATGTGTCATCCATTGGAGATTCACACCCACCATGGGGTTGCAGCATATCTGATGAGCAAAGAATTCACGTTCAGCGCTGAAAGAAAAACGAAAATCCAGAATAAATGCACACAATCTCACATCACATTTGTCAACACTGACAAAAACATGGCAGACGCACTCAATGCTGAAGAAGGTTTGCCCCACTCCTGTGCAGAAAGAGCTGCACAAGAATTGAAACTGAGACCTGACCTGGGGAACGAACCACTCACCAACCCGGACCTATGGTTATACACAGATGGATGCTGCTATAGAGGAGAGGAAGGGAACATAGCAGCATACGCAGTGGTGCAGCAGCTCCCGGATAGATCACATGTGACTTTGGAATCTGCCATCATCACACAACCTGCATCAGCCCAGCTAGCTGAAATCATAGGGTTGACACAAGCTCTGGAAAGAGCTGAAGGAAAGACTGTAAACATCTACACCGACTCAGCGTATGCTCATGGAGCAGTCCATACTGATGGACCACAATGGGTTAGACGCAACTTCACCACCACAGGAAACATGCCAATCAAACACAAGACACAGATGGAAAAATTGATTAAATCAGTCTCATTACCTAAGAAGGTGGCCATCATGAAGTGCAAAGGACATCAACAACTGAAAAACAGAATCAGCGAGGGAAATGATGCAGCTGACAGAGCAGCCAAGAAAGCTGGTGGATACACCCCGAGACAAATGATACTTCAGATTCAACCAGCTCGGACTGAGCTCACAGGGCAACACATAAAAGAACTCCAGTTTTCAGCAGGACCCTATGAACACTCAGTATGGGGACAGAAAGGGGCCACCAAAGGACCTGATGAACTGTGGAGATGCCATGATGGCAGACTAGTGGCCCCTGCAAACCTCTGTCCAGAACTATTACGAGAAGCTCATGGGCCCACACACGAAGGCAAACTGAAGACTTTACAGAAGGTGTCCCACATCTGGTGGCACCCCCACATGAAAGACATGACAGATTTGTTTTGTGACGAGTGTAGCATTTGTGGTAGCCACAATCCAAAGAAACCATATCAAACGCCCATGGGTTCATACCCAGTCCCAAATGCTTGTTTTCAGGACATCAGCATAGATTACACAGATATGGGGCAAGACAATGTGACAAATGGGAAAAGGTACCTGTTAGTTATGGTAGACAGGTTCTCTAAATGGGTTGAGGCAATACCAACAGCAAGGGAGGATGCAAAATCGGTCATTAAGTGGCTGCAAACCGAACTCATACCAAGGTACGGAGTCCCCAGGCAAATCAGATCCGACAATGGATCCCACTTCAGTAACAAACACCTGAGACAGGTGGAGGAAAGATTTGGCATAGTACACAAATTTGGGTCAGTGTATAAGCCCCAATCGCAGGGCCTCGTGGAACGCTCAAATCAGACTCTTAAGGCTAAGATAGCTAAGGTATGTGCAGGTTCGAAGTTGACATGGGTTGAAGCCCTGCCCCTGGCATTGATGGCCATGAGAGCCTCGCCAGGTGCAGGCACCCATCTCTCTCCTCATGAGATAATGACTGGGAGGGTCATGCCTGGTCCACCGAGGGAGGGAGGTCATATGCCCCCCCTCGATGTACAACAAATTGAAATGTCTGAATATGTGAGAAAACTGACGGAACTTTCTGCAGCTCTCTCCAAACAGATTCACAAGGTCCAGCAGGGGGAGCTGACGGGAGATCCGGCATCATTGAAGGTAAAAGTTGGTGACTGGGTAAGGGTGAGAGTCCACAAGAGAAAGTGGCTAGAACCCAGGTGGACTGGACCGTACGAAGTGGGGGAGGTTACTTCACACTCAGTCCAGGTCAAAGGTAAATCGGGCGCACCTTGGCATCACCTTACACATTGTACACCAGCCCCAACTCCTTCTAGAACTCTGACTGAAGTCAGGGCCGATTTGGCCAATCTCAATTCGACCCCAAACAAACAAACCTTAGTTGGTGAAAATGGGACGCCAGCCCCAGTTTCCACGAACTAAGGCTATTCACTTAGGACCGGGATATCTCACTCCCTGGGAAAGAATGGGAATTTCAGGTCCCTTGTTTGTTATTTTCATAATCATTATGGGAGTGTCCCTAGGAACTTTCACATGGCTCATACAACAGCTCACACATCCAACCCTCTCACATCATACAACCACTAATGCCACGTCTAACATTACCCTCGATCTCACCAGTCCCGTTATACACAAACGTAGCACTACACCCACAGACCAACCATGTACTCCAACAAAGGTTAGAAGCATCACCTTATGTGTACCCTCTAATGCAACCACTACCATCACACTGACTTGGGGAGTATTGGGAAAAGCTAGGAATGGCCTGGGAGGGCATGCTTTAGAGTACACCAGATTTGACTGGTATATGACAAAAGGGGGGTTTCAGGAGTGGACATGGAAGAGCCTGGTCGCTGAGACTGGTCCTGACTGGTCCAGTTATTCATCAGGGCAAGCAGTTCTTAGCTGGCGACAAAGATTAACATTGACTAGGACTAAATTGCGTAATTGGGGTCTATCACTAATTATCCGACCAGGTACTGGGACGGGTTGTCAGGATTTTATATTAGCACCTCAGGTAGAGTCTAGCCAGGATCTACTATATTGGCCATTAAAAATCTGCATTACACAGCAGGCTCAGCCCTCTGCTATTTCTGACCGGTTTACCGTATTAAAATCTAAGGGGAAGGGTGAGTGGGTTCCTATTAATATGGTCACCACTCCTACTACCCCTGATGATACCATTCTTACTGTCACCGGAATCTCAGGATTCACTAACAATTGGCTTTTATTGACTGAACAAGCAGCTAACACAACCCTGAAAAGCTGTGTTGTTTGCATGGGAGCTAGACCATTGCTCCGCATAGTCCCAGCCGCTATTAGCGGAGACTGTCTAATACCCCTTATGGAAAGAGACAACCCACCTGAGAAGTGTTCACAGTGGGACGCTGTTTATCCAGTAGTCACCACGGCTGTCAAGAAACCGATATTCTCCTCAAGTGTGGCTAGAGCTAATTTTACATGCATAACCATGACAGTTGGAGGGACATTCTTGGGTAAGCTCCCTGCTAGATGGTGCGGGTACACTTTCATGCTCACGGCAATCTTTAAACCAGTGTCTAGAGCTGATGTGTGGTGGTGGTGTGGGGGAACTAGTCTGTTTGACAGACTTCCCCTCAATGCCACTGGTACTTGTGCACTTGTAACTCTTTTGTTGCCCATCTCTGTCTACCCCATAGGCGTCCAAGATCTGCTCACCCGTATACAAGCACTGGGTCCTGAATATTGGCCTATCAGGACCAAGCGCACGGTGGGCCCTTCTGCTGGGGACCCAACTTACATTGATGCAATTGGTGTCCCCAGGGGGGTACCAGATAAGTATAAACTGGTTGACCAAGTGGCCGCAGGTTTTGAATCATCATTTTGTTGGTGGTGTACAGTTAATAAAAATGTGGACAGAATTAACTACATTCATTTTAATGTCCAGAAACTGGGCAATTGGACTCAACAAGGCTTCGAGGCGGTCCATGGACAATTGGCAGCTACGTCCCTGATGGCATTTCAAAATAGAATCGCGGTTGATATGTTATTGGCTGAACGGGGGGGGGTCTGTGCAATGTTTGGTGAACAGTGTTGTACTTTCATTCCCAATAACACAGCTACGGATGGGAGTCTGACTGTAGCATTGGAGGGACTTCGTACCCTTAATGGTAAGATGAAACAGCATTCTGGAGTGGACACTACTATGTGGGACTCATGGATGGATGCTTTTGGTAAATATAAGACGCTGGTTTCCTCCATCCTAGTATCAATTTCTGTTTTTGCGGTCATTCTTGTACTTTGTGGATGCTGTTGCATTCCATGTGCGCGCACGCTTGCTAGCCGTGTTATAACTGCCGCCATAGACCCTAATCAGGAAAGGGCCCAAATGTTCCCATTGCTTGATGATGGGGAAGCTGGACCTGTCTATCTATTTGAGGACTAAGATACTTTTATGTCACGTCTCTTGTGAGACGTGAAGAGAGGGAATCAAAAATTTGTCTTCTGACAAATTTTATCCCTTAGCTTTGTCTTTTTATACTTTTATGTCACGTCTCTTGTGAGACGTGAAGAGAGGGAATCAAAAATTTGTCTTCTGACAAATTTTATCCCTTAGCTTTGTCTTTTTATACTTTTATGTCACGTCTCTTGTGAGACGTGAAGAGAGGGATTTGTAAGAAATTGAAATAGAGACTGGAAACTAGCAATAACTACACTTCAACATAAGCCATATATTATACAAAAACACACATACTCCTCATTTCTCTTGGACATATGCTGGACTTAAGACACCAACTATAGACACACATAATTCCCCTCCCCCATAATAACCACAGACACACCCAACCCATGGTTGGACCTCAGGACAAAGAACTCTCAGGAACCAATGGAACGTGGACACCAGGCCTGATCAGGACTACCCAAGACCCAGATCGACCAATCGGAAGGCCGGACTCGCAGATCTACCTACTTTGCTTGTTGTCTGTATAGTACTGAACAATTCTGGAAACTGGTCTCTTTTCCGGACGATTCACTAGGAGTCAGACTGAAAGAGCCTTGCTGCAAGATTTTACTAAGATATCTTTACATGTAATTAAACGGCCTTATTATAAAATTATCCACCTCGTCCTATTGTCTCCTCTTGTTCTCCTGTCAACAGTAAACGTTTTACTAACAGAATGAACATTGTCGTCAAAGAAGAAGAAGAAGAGGGTGTTACAGTGAAAGAAGAGAAATCTCCGTTTGGAGAGGAAGAGGGGATAGAGGCTGTCACAGTGGAAGAGGAGGAGGAAGAAGCTTTCAGATTGAAAAAGGAGGAAGAGGAGAATATCACACTGAAAGATGAGGGTATTACAGTGAAATATGAGAAAGAACATATTGTAGTGAAAGAGGAAGAGGGGATAGAGGCTGTCACAGTGGAAGAGGAGGAGGTAGACACTTTCAGAATGAAAGAGGAGGCAGAGGAGGCTGTTAAAGTGAAAGAAGAGGATGTTGCTGTGAAAAAAGATAAAGAACCTTTAGGAGTGGGAGAGGAGGTAGAAGATTTCAGAATGAAACAGGAGGATGTTATAGGGGAAAAAGAGGAAGAACCTTTTAGAGAGGAAGAGGAGGCTGTCTCAATAAAGGTGAAGAAGGAGGTCATTTTGGGAGTGAAAGAGGAGGAGACAGAAGATCAGATTAACAACAGTGAGTACTGTTTTAAACAGGGGCACAAACTCTGCCATTGTTGAACTAATGTGGGGTTTTAAAATTCAATATTGGTGCATAATTTATACTTAAAAGGAATGCAAAACTCACCCAATTTGTGGAACGACCCTTTTACATTTGCATCACAAAAAATATTTAATAAAATCATGATGGAAGTGTCCATTTTGGGCCCTTTTTAGACATATTAATGCCTCTTGTTAGACCCTATGATTGTAATAGAAGATCATAAGTTTACAATCTGTTTGATGTTCTCGTTCACACAGGAGAGAGACATGACTATCGTGGATCCTCTGGGGAGCCTCAACAACATCCTGATGCTGACGAGTCAGAGAAGAGTCTCTCCAGATCACAACACCAGATGGTACAGTTTGGTCTGGTCTAGCATACATCTTGCTCTATCCGGGGCTGGTTTTCTGTTAAGCACTTTATGACAACAGTGACATCAGCATCCATAATGGTCTGTGTCCCCTCTTTAGTGTTACCAGGACAACGCTAGCCCTTCCGTCCTCCCGGAGTCCCCGTGTTGTGCCTCTTCTGGTAGCGCCTTACTGCTGGGTATGAAGAGGTTGTCTGTGCTGCTGGTGGACTGCAGGAAAACAACGGGTCTGAGTGGAACTGTGAGAGGAGGAGGAGAGAAGAAAGGATCAGATTTGACTCATCAAAGTAAGTGCTGTAGTTTAGTTTGAACAAATAAAATAGATCTGGTATCTGTTACCAGGACAACCAGTCTTGAAGGAGTTCCCACATATGCTAAGCACATGTTGGCTACTTTTCCTTCACTCTGCGGTCCAACTCATCCCAAACCTTCTCAATTGGGTTGAGGTCGGTTGATTGTGGAGGCCAGGTCAACTGCTGCAGCACCACATCACTCTCCTAATTGGTCAAATAGCTCTGGGTGGCGGGTGCTCAGACGATGTGGAAGTCCTGGGCTGGCGTTGTTATACATGGTCTGCGGTTGTGAGACCGGTCGGATGTACTGCCAAATTCTCTAAAACAACGTTGGAGGCGGCTTATGGTAGAGAAATTAAATTAACATTCAATTATCTGGTAACAGCTCCAGTGGATATTCCTGCAGTCAGCATGCCAATTGCACGCTCCCTCAAAACTAGAGACATCTGTGGCATTGTGTTGTGTGACAAAACTGAACATTTTAGTGGCCTTTTATTGTCCCCAGCACAAGGTGCACCTGTGTAATGATCATGCTGTTTGATCAGCTTCTTGATATGGCACACCTGTCAGGTGAATGGATTATCTTGGCAAAGGAGAAATGTTCACTGACAGGGATGTTATCAAATTTGTGAACCAGATTTGAGAGAAATAATCTTTCATGCGTGTGGAAAAATTCTGGGATCTTTTATTTCAGCTCATGAAACATGGAACCAACACTTTACATATTTACATTTTTGGAACATCTACCCAAAATATTTCATTATTTTTTTACTTTACTCAAAATATCATGACATTAATGATAGTCAAAATGTTAAAAAAATGTGTGAACTTCTAAATAAATAAAAAATGCCTTTTTTTTCACCTTTATTTATCCAAGTTCTCATTTACAACTGCGACCTGGCCAAGATAAAGCAAAGCAGTGCTACAAAAACAACACAGAGTTACACATGGGATAAACAGATAAACAAACGTACAGTCAACAACACAATATAAAAGGTCTATGTACAGTGTGTTCAAATGTAGTAAGATTAGGGAGGTAAGGCAATAAATAGGCCATAGGCCAATTTAGCATTAACACTGGAGTGATAGATGTGCAGATGATGATGTGCAAGTAGAGATACTGGGGTGCAAAAAAATCTAAATAACAATATGGGGATGAGGTAGTTGGGTGTGCTATTTACAGAAGGGCTGTGTACAGGTAAGCTGCTCTGACAACTGATGCTTAAAGTTAGAGAGGGAGATATAAGTCTCCAGCTTCAGTGATTTTTGCAATTCGTTCCAGTCATTGGCAGCAGAGAACTGGAAGGAAAGGCGGCCAAAGTAGGTGTTGGCTTTGGGTGTGACCAGTGAAATATACCTGCTGGAGTGCGTGCTACTGGTGGGTAAGCTGATGGTGACCAGTGAGCTGAGATAAGGCGGGGCTTTACGTAGCAAAGACTTATAGATGACCTGGAGCCAGTGAGTTTGGCGACGAATATGTAGAGAGGGCCAACGAGAGCATACAGGTTGCAGTGGTGGGTAGTATATGGGGCTTTGGTGACAAAACGGATGGCACTGTGATAGACTACATCCAATTTGCTGAGTAGAGTGTTGGAGGCTATTTTGTAAATGACTTCGCCGATGTCAAGGATCGGTAGGATAGTCAGTTTTACAAGCATATGTTTGGCAGCATGAGTGAAGGAGGTTTTGTTGCGAAATAGGAAGCCGATTCAAGATATAATTTTGGATTGGAGATGCTTAATGTGAGTCTGGAAGGAGAGTTTACAGTCTAACCAGACACCTAGGTATTTGTAGTTGTCCACATATTCTAAGTCAGAACCGTCCAGAGTAGTGATGCTAGTCAGGCGGGCGGGTGCGGGCAGCAATCGTTTGAAGAGCATGCATTTTGTTTTACTAGCATTTAAAAGTAGTTAGAGGCCACGAAAGAGTGTTGTATGGCATTGAAGCTCGTTTGGAGTTTTGTTAAAACAGTGTCCAAAGAAGGGCCAGATGTATACAGAATGGTGTCGTCTGCGTAGAGGTGGATCAGAGAATCCCCAGCAGCAAGAGCGACATCATTGAAACAGTTGAAGTCGGAAGTTTACATGCACTTATGTTGGAGTCATTAAAACTCGTTTTTCAACCACTCCACAAATTTCTTGCTCACAAACTATAGTTTTGGCAAGTCGGTTAGGACATCTACTTTGTGCATGACACAAGTAATTTTTCCAACAATTGTTTACAGACAGATTATTTCACTTTTAATTCACTGTAGCACAATTCCAGTGGGTCAGAAGTTTACATACACTAAGTTGACTGTGCCTTTAAACAGTTTGGAAAATTCCAGAAAATGATGACATGGCTTTAGACGCCTCTGGTAGGCCAATTGACCTCATTTGAGTCAATTGGAGGTGTACCTGTGGATGTTTTTCAAGGCCTACCTTCAAACTCAGTGCCACTTTGCTTGACATCATGGGAGAATCAAAAGAAATCAGCCAAGACCTCAGAAAAAAATTTGTAGACCTCCACAAGTCTGGTTCATTGTTGGGAGTAATTTCCAAATGCCTGAAGGTACTACGTTCATCTGTATAAACAATAGTACGCAAGTATAAACACCATGGGACCACGCAGCCGTCATATTGGCTCATTCATCCCCCTCTTCTCCCCTGTAACTATTCCCCAGGTTGTTGCTGTAAATGAGAATGTGTTCTCAGTCAACATACCTGGTAAAATAAATAAATACAGCTACGGAAGGAGACGCGTTCTGTCTCCTAGAGATGAACGTACTTTGGTGCGAAAAGTGCAAATCAATCCCAGAACAACAACAAAGGACCTTGTGAAGATGCTGGAGGAAACAGGTACAAAATGACCTATATCCACAGTAAAACGAGTCCTATATCGACATAACCTGAAAGGTCGCTCAGCAAGGAAGAAGCCACTGCTCCAAAACTGCCATTAAAAAGCCAGACTCCGGTTTGCAACTGCACATGAGGACAAAGATCATACCTTTGGTCTGATGAAACAAAAATAGAACTGTATGGCCATCGTTATGTTTGGAGGAAAAAGGGAGATGCTTACAAGTCGAAGAACACCATCCCAACCATGAAACACGGGGGTGGGAGCATCATGTTTTCATCTTTCTTTCCAAGATGGCGTAGCAGTCGGACGTGTGTTTGTCTTGTCCCGTCTTGTCCCGCGTAAATAGTCCTCGTATTTTTCGTATATATTTTAATTTCACTTTCCATCTAGGAACTGAATATACATTCCTGCAACCCGCCTCACCCAATGTGGTACGGATCTGCTATTTTTTATACTTTAGAACCGTAACCCCAATCAGAAGCTAGCCAGATAACTAGCTACTAGCTAGTAGTCAGTTAGCCACTGCTGCGGTCTTCACCCTTAACTCGGACACCAGCCAGCTTCAGCTCGGGCCAATACCTGCCAGTCTGCAGGCGCGATATCAACCCAGAGCATATAGGACTGCTTTTTCTCTACCACATCACCGGATTCCTGACGCAAGCTCTGGACAATTACACCGGATCATCGTAGCTAGCTAGCTGCAACCGAGTGGCTACTACTGGCTAACACCTCTGTCCCGAAACAAGCACCAGTTAGCCTTGAGCTAGCCTCGAGCTAGGCCCATCTGCCGGCTAGCCGAAGAGGTCTACCAGCGAATTCTTGGGCTACAATACCTCTTTTGCCAATTGGACTGGACCCTTTATTGCCGACACGGAGCCCCGCCGATCCATCACGACTGGTCTGCCGACGTAATTGTCCGAGGTGGTTTCAACAGGCTTTTCCATTGCGACGTTTCTGAATACCCATCTGCTAATTATTAGCTGTCTTATCGGCTGCTATCTAAATAAGTATACCGGACAATTTTTTTATTTTTTTTCTTGGGTCACTATATCTATTTTGCCAATTGGATCGATCCCCTCTACCACACGGAATCCCACTAATCTACCGACGGAAACGCACGAGGTGACAAAAAAAATAAATAAATAAATAAATACACCTCCATCCTATGTTATCTTGCTACCGATAGCCAGCTACCCGGCCAGCTGTCTGGATCGCCGTGACCCCAACCAACCTCTACTCACTGGACCCTTATGATCACTCGATTAAGCATGCCTCTCCTTAATGTAAATATGCCTTGTCCATTGCTGTTCTGGTTAGTGTTTATTGGCTTATTTCACTGTAGAGCCTCTAGCCCTGCTCACTATATATCCAACCTTTCAGTTCCACCACCCACATATGCGATGACATCACCTGGTTTCAATGATGTTTCTAGAGACAATATCTCTCTCATCATCATTCATTACCTAGGTTTACCTCCACTGTATTCACATCCTACCATACCTTTGTCTGTACATTATTCCTTGAAGCTATTTTATCGCCCCCAGAAACTTCCTTTTACTCTCTGTTCTAGACGTTCTAGACGACCAATTCTCATAGCTTTTAGCCGTACCCTTATCCTACTCCTCCTCTGTTCCTCTGGTGATGTAGAGGTGAATCCAGGCCCTGCAGTACCTAGCTCCACTCCTATTCCCCAGGCGCTCTCTTTTGATGACTTCTGTAACCGTAACAGCCTTGGTTTCATGCATGTTAACATTAGAAGCCTCCTCCCTAAGTTTGTTTTGTTCACTGCTTTAGCACACTCTGCCAACCCAGATGTTTTAGCCGTGTCTGAATCCTGGCTTAGGAAGACCACCAAAAATTCTGACATTTTCATCCCTAACTACAAGATTTTCAGACAAGATAGAACGGCCAAAGGGGGCGGTGTTGCAATCTACTGCAAGGATTGCCTGCAGAGTTCTGTTTTACTATCCAGGTCTGTTCCCAAACAATTTGAACTTCTACTATTAAAAATCCACCTCTCTAAAAACAAGTCTCTCACTGTTGCCGCCTGCTATAGACCACCCTCTGCCCCCAGCTGTGCTCTGGACACCATATGTGAACTGATTGCCCCCCATCTATCTTCAGAGCTTGTGCTGCTAGGCGACCTAAATTGGAACATGCTTAACACCCCAGCCATCCTACAATCTAAGCTTGATGCCCTCAATCTCACACAAATTATCAATGAACCTACCAGGTACCACCCCAATTCCGTAAACACGGGTACCCTCATAGATATCATCCTAACCAACTTGCCCTCCAAATACACCTCTGCTGTTTTCAACCAAGATCTCAGCGATCACTGCCTCATTGCCTGCATCCGTAATGGGTCAGCGATCAAACGACCTCCACTCATCACTGTCAAACGCTCCCTGAAACACTTCAGCGAGCAGGCCTTTCTAATCGACCTGGCCGAGGTATCCTGGAAGGATATTGATCTCATCCCGTCAGTAGAGGATGCCTGGATATTTTTTTTAAATGCCTTCCTCACCATCTTGAATAAGCATGCCCCATTCAAGAAATTTAGAACCAGGAACAGATATAGCCCTTGGTTCTCTCCTGACCTGACTGCCCTTAACCAACAGAAAAACATCCTATGGCGTTCTGCATTAGCATCGAACAGCCCCCGTGATATGCAACTTTTCAGGGAAGCTAGAAACCAGTATACACAGGCAGTTAGAAAAGCCAAGGCTAGCTTTTTCAAGCAGAAATTTGCTTCCTGCAACACAAACTCAAAAAAGTTCTGGGACACTGTAAAGTCCATGGAGAATAAGAACACCTCCACCCAGCTTCCAACTGCACTGAAGATAGGAAACACTGTCACCACCCGACAAATCCACTATAATTGAGAATTTCAACAAGCATTTTTCTACGGCTGG